>NC_135819.1:85398430-85650930 GCF_964213995.1 Mustelus asterias | reverse complement strand
CAAGTTTAAAGTGAAAACTAGAAGTGGGCAGCAAAGGAGTCTGGGAAGGGTTTTTATTTTAACTTTAAAAGTCAGTTACCTGGGTGGTTCCCCCTCAGTAGTAGTTTTTTTTTCTCTCGGGCCCCTAGCCCTATAAATTGGTGCAGAGGAGATACCCGATCCTCTACACTGGTAGAGGATCCCACCCTTCCATCCTCCTCTAACCTAATTATAAGTGTGGGGAAGTTTTTTGTTTTCTTTTTTTCTTGCTGGTAATGGCTTCAGGGATGGCAGTTCAGGCAGTATGCTGCATCTCCTGTGGGATGTATGTGGTGAGGAAATCCAGTAGTGTTTCAGGAGATTTTAGTTGTAAGAAGTGCATTAGATTGCAGCTTCTGGAGGAGCGTGTAAAGGAGCTGGAGGGGGAGGTAGAGGAACTCCGCATAATTCGGGAGGCGGAGGTGGAAGTTGATAGGAGTTATAGAGAAATAGTAACTCCTAGAAATGAGGCTTGGGTCAATGCCAGGAGGAGGGGTAAGAAGCAATCGGGAAGACAATCCCCTGGGGCGGTTCCCCTCCATAATAGGTTTTCGGTGCTGGAGGCTACAGTTGAGGAGGAATCAACTGAGCATAGAGAGCAGATCTCTGGGGGTGAGCCGAGTGAGAAAGCTCAGGTGGTTAGGGGCTGTAAAAGACTGGGCCTTGTGATTGGGGACTCCACAATTAAGGGGACAGATAGGAGGGTCGGAACTAAAGGTAGGGACTCAGGGTTGGTGTGTTGCCTACCAGGGGCTGGGGTCCGGGATGTGTCTGACAGGGTATTCAGGACTCTTAGGGGGGAGGGAGATAAACCACAAGTTATTGTACATGTGGGGACACACGACATAGGGAGGATAGGGGAAGGGGATATTAGGCAGGGATTTATGGAGTTGGGGTGGAAACTAAAGGCCAAGACTGACAGAGTGGTTATCTCTGGACTCTTGCCTGTACCACGGGATAGTTTAGAGAGGAATAGGGAGAGGGAAGGTTTGAATTCATGGCTGAGGGGATGGTGCAGGAGGGAGGGGTTCAGGTACTTAAGCAATTGGGGCTCGTACTGGGGAAGGTGTGACCTCTATGAGAAGGATGGTCTACACCTTAATCAGAAGGGGACCAATATCCTGGGGGGTAAATTTGCTAAGGCCATGCAGGGAGGTTTAAACTGATTCGGGGGGGGGGAGGGATCCTGAGTAGTGGGGCTGAAAGTGAGGGATGCATGGATGGGGACTGCAATGCACGGCATTGCAGAGGTGGGGTGGAGCAGGGTTTGAAATGTGTATACTTCAATGCCAGGAGTATTCGCAATAAAGTGGGTGAACTTGCAGCGTGGATCAGTACCTGGGACTTCGATGTTGTGGCTATTTCAGAGACATGGATAGAGCAGGGGCAGGAATGGATGCTGCAGGTCCCGGGGTTCAAATGTTTTAGTCGAAGTAGGGAAGGAGGTAGAAGAGGGGGAGGGGTAGCATTATTGGTCAGAGATTGTATCACAGTGTCAGAGAGGAGGTTTGATGAGGACTTATCTGTTGAGGTAGTATGGGCGGAGATTAGAAATAGGAGAGGAGAGGTCACCCTGTTGGGAGTCTTTTATAGACCTCCTAAAAGTTCTAGAGAGGTTGAGGAAAGGATTGCGGAGTCAATCCTGCTTAGGAGTGATAGTAATAGGGCAATTGTTATGGGGGATTTTAACTTGACTAATATTGACTGGAATTGTTATAGCTCTAGCTCGTTAGAGGGGTCAGTTTTTGTTCAAAGCGTGCAGGAAGGTTTTTTGACTCAGTATGTAGACAGGCCAACTAGAGGTGAGGCTATATTGGATCTGGTGCTGGGAAATGAGCCAGACCAGGTGCTAGACTTGGAAGTTGGTGTGCATTTTGGTGATAGTGACCACAATTCGGTTACGTTCACCTTAGTGATGGAAAGGGATAGGCATGAACCTCGGGCCAGTGGTTTTAGCTGGGGGAAGGGTAATTATGAGGCTATTAGGAGAGAATTAGGAAACATAGGTTGGACTAGGAGATTACAGGGACTGGGAACGTCCGACATGTGGAGTTTTTTCAAGGAGCAGCTACTGCGAGTCTGTGATAGGTATGTCCCTGTCAGGCAAGGAGGAATTGGTAGGGCTAGGGAACCGTGGTGCACCAAAAAAGTTTCTTTGTTGGTTAAAAAGAAAAAGGAGGCTTATGTTCGGATGAGACGTGAGCACTCGGGTAGTGCACTAGAAAGCTTTAGATTGGCTAAGAGGGAGTTGAAGAGCGAGCTTAGAAGGGCTAAAAGGGGACATGAGAAGACTTTGGCGGATAGGGTTAAAGAGAATCCTAAGGCGTTCTATAGGTATGTCAAGAACAGAAGGTTGGTTAGGGCAAGTTTAGGGCCAGTTATAGATGGCAGAGGGAAGTTATGTGTGGAACCGGAGGAGATTGGTGAAGCATTGAACCAATATTTCTCTTCGGTGTTCACGCAAGGGGACATGAATATAGCGGAGGAGGACACTGGGTTGCAAGGGAGTAGAATAGACAGTATTACAGTTGATAAGGAGGATGTGCAGGATATTCTGGAGGGTCTGAAAATAGATAAATCCCCTGGTCCGGATGGGATTTATCCAAGGATTCTCTGGGAGGCAAGAGAAGTGATTGCAGAGCCTCTGGCTCTGATCTTCAGGTCGTCGTTGGCCTCTGGTATAGTACCAGAAGATTGGAGGTTAGCGAATGTTGTCCCATTGTTTAAGAAGGGGAACAGAGACTTCCCCGGGAATTATAGACCGGTGAGTCTCACTTCTGTTGTCGGCAAGATGTTGGAAAAAATTATAAGGGATAGGATTTATAGTTATTTGGAGAGTAATGAATTGATAGGTGATAGTCAGCATGGTTTTGTGGCAGGTAGGTCGTGCCTTACTAACCTTATTGAGTTTTTTGAGAAAGTGACCAAGGAGGTGGATGGGGGCAAGGCAGTGGACGTGGTATATATGGATTTTAGTAAGGCGTTTGATAAGGTTCACCATGGTAGGCTTCTGCAGAAAATGCAGATGTATGGGATTGGGGGTGATCTAGGAAATTGGATCAGGAATTGGCTAGCGGATAGGAAACAGAGGGTGGTGGTTGATAGTAAATATTCATCATGGAGTGCGGTTACAAGTGGTGTACCTCAGGGATCTGTTTTGGGGCCACTGCTGTTTGTAATATTTATTAATGATCTGGATGAGGGTATAGTTGGGTGGATTAGCAAATTTGCTGATGACACCAAAGTCGGTGGTGTGGTAGACAGTGAGGAAGGGTGTCGTAGTTTGCAGGAAGACTTAGACAGGTTGCAAAGTTGGGCCGAGAGGTGGCGGATGGAGTTTAATGCGGAGAAGTGTGAGGTAATTCACTTTGGTAGGAATAACAGATGTGTTGAGTATAGGGCTAACGGGAGGACTTTGAATAGTGTGGAGGAGCAGAGGGATCTAGGTGTATGTGTGCATAGATCCCTGAAAGTTGGGAATCAAGTAGATAAGGTTGTTAAGAAGGCATATGGTGTCTTGGCGTTTATTGGTAGGGGGATTGAATTTAGGAGTCGTAGCGTTATGTTGCAACTGTACACAACTCTGGTGCGGCCGCACTTGGAGTATTGTGTGCAGTTCTGGTCCCCACATTACAGGAAGGATGTGGAGGCTTTGGAGAGGGTGCAGAGGAGGTTTACCAGGATGTTGCCTGGTATGGAGGGGAGATCCTATGAGGAGAGGCTGAGGGATTTGGGATTGTTTTCGCTGGAAAGGCGGCGGCTAAGAGGGGATCTTATTGAAACATATAAGATGATTAGAGGTTTAGATAGGGTGGATAGTGATAGCCTTTTTCCTCTGATGGAGAAATCCAGCACGAGGGGGCATGGCTTTAAATTGAGGGGGGGTAGTTATAGAACCGATGTCAGGGGTAGGTTCTTTACCCAGAGGGTGGTGAGGGATTGGAATGCCCTGCCAGCATCAGTAGTAAATGCGCCTAGTTTGGGGGCGTTTAAGAGATCCGTAGATAGGTTCATGGACGAAAAGAAATTGGTTTAGGTTGGAGGGTCACAGTTTTTTTTTAACTGGTCGGTGCAACATCGTGGGCCGAAGGGCCTGTTCTGCGCTGTAATGTTCTATGTTCTATGTTCTATGTTCTATGAAGCATCGTAGCTGTGAGGGACAGCTCGGTGGATAGGATATTGGTATGTAGATAGGCTGGAAAATTGGGCGGGGATCCTGGATTGAGGATTCAATCCTGGACCAGGGAGCGGCGCGGGCTTGGAGGGCCGAAGGGCCTGTTCCTGTGCTGTATTGTTCTTTGTTCTTTGTTCTTTATCACACTCCTTCACCCTCCTTCAAACTCCTTCACCCTATTTCACCCTCCTTCACCCTCCCCCACCCTCCTTCACCCTCCTTCAGCCTCCATCACCCTCCCTCACCCTCTTTCACCCTCTTTCACCCTCTTTCACCCTCCTTCACCCTCCTTCACCCTCCTTCACCCTCCTTCACCCTCTTACACACTCCTTCTCCCTCCCCACCCTACTTCACCCTCTTACACACTCCTTCTCCCTCCCCACCCTACTTCACCCTCCCCCCCTCCTTCACCCTCCCCCAACCTCCCCACCCTCCTTCACCCTCCTTTTCCCTCCCCCACTCTCCGCCACCCTCCTTCACCCTTCTTCACTCTCTTTCAACCTCCTTCACCCTCTTTCACCCTCATTCACCCTCTCCCACTCTCCTTCACCCTCCCCCACCCTCCCCACCCTCCTTCACCCTCCATCACCCACCCCCACTCTGCTTCATCCTCGTTCACCCTCCTTCACCCTCTTTCTCCCTCCTGCACCCTCTTTCACCCTCCTTCACCCACTTTCACCCTCCTTCACCCTCTTTCAAACTCCTTCACCCTCCTTCACCCTCTTTCACCCTCCTTCACCCTCCTTCACACTCTTTCACCCTCCCTCATCCTCTTTCACCCTCCTTCACCCTCTTTCACCCTCCTGCACCCTCTTTCACCCTCCTGCACCCTCTTTCACCCTCCTTCACCCTCTTTAACCCTCCTTCAGCCTCCTTCACCCTCTTCCACCCTCCTTCACCCTCTTTCACCCTCCTTCACACTCCTTCACCCTCTTTCACCCTCCTTCACACGACTTCACCCTCTTTCACACTCCTTCACCCTCCTTCACCTTCCTTCCCCGTCCTTCACCCTCCATCACCCTCCTTCACCCTCCTTCACCCTCTTTCACCCTCCTTCACCCTCCTTCACCCTCTTTCACCCTCCTTCACCCTCCCCCACCCTCCTTCACCCTCTTTCACCCTCCTTCACCCTCCTTTACCATCCCCCACTCTCCTTCACCCTCCTTCACCCTCCTTCACCCTCTTTCAACCTCCTTCACCCTCTTTCACCCTCATTCACCCTCCCCCACCCTCCTTCACCCTCCCCCACCCTCCCCACCCTCCTTCACCCTCCATCACCCTCCCCCACTCTGCTTCACCCTCCTTCACCCTCCTTCACCCTCTTTCACCCTTCTTCACCCTCTTTCACCCGCCTTCACCCACTTTCACCCTCCTTCACCCTCTTTCAAACTCCTTCACCCTCCTTCGCCCTCTTTCACCCTCCTTCACCCTCCTTCACCCTCTTTCACCCTCCTTCACCCTCTTTCACCCTCCTTCACCCTCTTTCAAACTCCTTCAGGCTCCTTCACCCTCCTTCACTCTCTTTCACCCTCCTTCACCCTCGTTCGCCCTCTTTCACCCTCCTTCACCCTCCTTCACCCTCTTTCACACTCCTTCACCCTCCCCCACCCTACTTCACCCTCTTTCACCCTCCTTCGCTCTCCTTCACCCTCCTTCACCCTCTTTCTCCCTCTTTCACCCTCCTTCACCCTCTTTCACCCTTACCCACCCTCCTTCACCCTCCTTCACCCTCTTTCTCCCTCCTTCACCCTCCTTCACCCTCCTTCACCCTCTTTCTCCCTCTTTCACCCTCCTTCACCCTCCTTCACCCTCTTTAACCCTTACCCACCGTCCTTCACCCTCTTACACCCTCCTTTACCCTCCTTCAGCCTCCGTCACCCTCCCTCACCCTCTTTCACCCTCTTTCAACCTCCTTCACCCTCTTTCACCCTCATTCACCCTCTTTCACCCTCATTCACCCTCCCCCCACCTTGCTGTATGGACCCAGTCCTTGCTGTTGTACTTTCCGGTGTAGGGGTAACTGGAACGGCGCTCAACAGTCTGGCCACCTGAGAAGTCAGTTCCCTTACCTCATTTCGTAGGCTGTTCAACTCAGACGTAACTGAGGACTGCGGTACACTGGCGATGGCTGCGGTGGCAGTAGCTTTCACCCCTTCTCTGGCACTAATCCAATTTTCTTCCTCTCTTACCTCCTGCATCAGCTGGAAGAAGGAAGGGGGTTTGTCCAGGGTGTGGCTCATCCTTACACGCAGAGCAACCATGTCTCGAGTGAGTGCACCCTTGACTAGCTGTTCCATCCGAGCTCGATTCATGTCTGCAGCCGTAATTCCTCCCTTAAGAAGAGCACGATGGAGAAGTTTGTCAAGGCGATATAGAAAAGCAGAGAGTTTTTCTCCTTCATCCTGGTATGTGTGTCTGAACTTGGCCAAGATGTCGGCTCCACTCTCTGTGGTGCCATAAGCTGTGTCCAGAGCAGATAAATAATCGGTGGCCGTAGCAGTGGGAGTGCTAACTTTCAAAAATCGGACGATGTCAGCAGCAGGCCCTTTTAAACTCTCCACTATACGCTGTCTCTTGGTGGCGTCAGTGCATTGCCACTCACTGATCATCTGGGTAGCCTGCTCCATCCAGGCATCGTATTCTTCCTCACCTGGGGGTACAGGTTTCAGTCCTGAAAACAGTCTCAGCTTTCTGTAACTAGGCCCATCGGTCGACACTTGGTTGCACTTGTCCACTAGTTTGCTAATAGCAGTCACTAAATCCATGTTCACATCCATTTTGGGAGCTTGATACGATGGCTGAAAATCCTCCATTGGACTTGACTTCCTGTTGTAGTAGTAACAACAGCTTTGTATGGAAAGCATCCTCTTCAGGAACAGCATCCTGTGTGTCCAAGCTTTCGAGCGTATGCACAGCCCATGGCCCAGCTTCTTCTTCAATACCTACATCTGGAGGTACAGTGTCAGGGGTTAAATCAATGCTAGTCTCCACGAGTATGAATGACTGTGTGCCAGTAGAATCCCCACGGCGACCACAAATCTTGGTGCGACCAAAGACTTTCACTGTGTTTAAGACCCTAGCAATGGTCTCCTCACTAGTATCTATTGGCACATTGCTCAGTAATACGCCACGAGAAAGACTGATATTCTTTTGGCGGCTCCAATTAGCAGCCTGAGAAAAATCCATTGTCTGAAGTGAGCTACTAACAAAAAAAAACTTTTTTTTTGTACTGTTGTAATTACTGAGTTAACTGTTACTGATTGACGAAAAGAAGAAAAAAATATTTGACCTGTCTGGTAAACAGGAGATCTCAGCGGTGCCTCTAAAAATGTCACCCCCTGCTGACAACTATATGCTCTGACCAGCTGAGTTAAGTAAAGCTGTACCTGGGATGTGCTTGATGTTATAAGGGGCTACTATGTAAATGTTCAATTAACAGGATCCTGAGTTCTTAGCAGTTGGTGCTGAGCTAGGCTAAATTTCCTATTTACCAGTAAATGTCAGTACAGGCGTGAATGAAAAGGATTAGTGTATGCAGTTCCAATCTAGAGTAATAACCTATTAATAATAGCGCGGTGCCTCCAAAAATGGTAAGTATGTGAACCTTATAATAAGAAAAGGTTCAGGACAACCCTGCAAAAGGAATAACAAAAATAAATTTATTTTCTTGCATTGTTGCGTCTCATAAAACAGGTAAAGAGTCCCAAACTAAAGATTTTTCAATTCAACAGTTTCAACCCTGAGAAATGTTCAAAATATTACCAAGCGCTTGGATTTAGAAACGTTGGGGCCCATATGTTGGTGCACATATGAAGAAAACACGCCCTCAACAACACACTGCTGATACCATTCAGTGTCTGCTAGTATCGTCTCCAGTTACTCACGCAACCACGACACATACAGTCCAAAAGGGTCTGTGAGCGGGAAGATGATGCAGCAGGAAAAAAAATGCAGCAAGCTGTCCGTGTAGTGACGCAGGTCCAGTGCGCTGAAGTCTGTCCTCCTCAGCAGTGCTACTTAGCAAGTTAGCTTCAGCCAATCCTTGTTCTCTCCGTCTTCTCAGTGAAAACTACGCCCGGCGTTTATCGCAGAAACGTCCACGCTTGAGAATACAAGACGATGCGCTTTACACTTTTTCTCAACAGTAATGAAAATAACAAACAGGACTAAACCTTGCTGCCTTTCACTTCAAACTGGAAAAAACGAGTTACTAAACTGCGACAAACACGAGCTTTAACTGCTCAGTAATATTTGTGCCCATACTGTGAAGTATGTTAGTCCACAAATATTATTTGCCTCGACGTTAAAACTGGGTTTTTACCGCATGGAAACAGCTCCTCTTCCCCACGTGTGTCTCCCCACTGCAGCTTCCTCTCCCCCACGTGTGTCTCCCCACTGCAGCTTCCTCTCCCCCACGTGTGTCTCCCCACTGCAGCTTCCTCTTCCCCACGTGTGTCTCCCCACTGCAGCTTCCTCTCCCCCACGTGTGTCTCCCCACTGCAGCTTCCTCTCCCCCACGTGTGTCTCCCCACTGCAGCTTCCTCTTCCCCACGTGTGTCTCCCCACTGCAGCTTCCTCTTCCCCACGTGTGTCTCCCCACTGCAGCTTCCTCTGTCTCCCGCCATTTTTCTTTTTCCCTCCCCCTAAGTAATCTGATTGGCTTAAAGTGCAGCTCTAGAAAACAGATTGGCTTAGCTTACATCACGGTATTGGGCCCAGTAAACAGGATATTGAAACTCACAAGAAAACAAAGAACAATGGTGAATGTCTTTTTCATTAAATTTACCCATATTTCAAGAAAACACACTCTTTTTATTATTCTTTCATTTATCCTTTTTTTTCAGGCCCCTACAAATGTTTCAGGCTTACCGCTCCTTGACACCAGATCTTCCGCTTCCCACTTTGTGGAGGCATAAAATCCTAGGGGCCAGGAATGCTGAGTGAGAGCTGAAAAAAGTGGCAGATCCTTAGGCTAAAATGCCCCAGGATGGGAACAGCCAAGCACAAGAAGGGAATTATCCTCTTCTGCCCAAACTTTAAAACCTGACCCTAATCATCGGGGTGTGGTTTTGCAATTTTGTATGAAGGTGTGATCCGATAACGGTTTACAGAGACAAGTGCAACAACAAACCACATTATAATGTGACATAATGCCATGTGACATTCTTTTATAAAGGTGTTAACTCCACCTTGAATAACTGTCACTGAACCTTGGACTTCAGGAAAGTCAGTTTCTCAATCAGCCTGTTAATTGATTGAGCCCAGGCTATTTTGATGTCTGTGATGGAGTTGCTTTATGAATAAATCTTCTGATATTTGTTCTCAGCAAGAATTCTGGCCTGAGTTTTATCGTCCTGCCCGCCACGGGAATCAGAGCGGACCATAGAACGGTCCGTTGACCTCGGACAGTATTTTAGTTTCATAGAAACATAGAAGATAGGAATAGCAGGACGCCATTTGGCCCTTCGAGCCTACTCCACCATTCATTGCGTTCATGGTTGATCATTCATTGCTGATCATGGCTGGTAAGATGGGAGTCATGATGTGGAGATGCCGGTGTTGGACTGGGGTAAACACAGTAAGAAGTTTAACAACACCAGGTTAAAGTCCAACAGGTTTATTTGGTAGCAAAAGCCACACAAGCTTTCGGAGCTCTTAGCCCCTTCTTCAGGTGAGTGGGAATTCTGTTCACAAACAGAGCTTATAAAGACACAGACTCAATTTACATGAATAATGGTTGGAATGCGAATACTTACAACTGTCTTTAAGAAACGAAACAATGTGAGTGGAGAGAGCATCAAGGCAGGCTAAAAAGATGTGTATTGTCTCCAGACAAGACAGCCAGTGAAACTCTGCAGGTCCACGCAATTGTGGGAGTTACAAATACTGTGACATGAACCCAATATCTGGGTTGAGGCCGTCCTCGTGTGTGCGGAACTTGGCTATCAGTTTCTGCTCAGCGACTCTGCGCTGTCGTGTGTCGCGAAGGCCGCCTTGGAGAACGCTTACCCGAATATCAGAGGCCAAATGCCCGTGACCGCTGAAGTGCTCCCCAACAGGAAGAGAACAGTCTTGCCTGGTGATTGTCGAGCGGTGTTCATTCATCCGTTGTCGCAGCGTCTGCATAGTTTCCCCAATGTACCATGCCTCGGGACATCCTTTCTTGCAGCGTATCAGGTAGACAACGTTGGCCGAATTGCAAGAGTATGTACCGTGTACCTGGTGGATGGTGTTCTCACGTGAGATGATGGCATAAGAACATAAGAACATAAGAAATAGGAGCAGGAGTAGGCCATCTAGCCCCTCGAGCCTGCCCCGCCATTCAATAAGATCATGGCTGATCTGACGTGGATCAGTACCACTTACCCGCCTGATCCCCATAACCCTTAATTCCCTTACTGATCAGGAATCCATCCATCCGCGCTTTAAACATATTCAGCGAGGTAGCCTCCACCACCTCAGTGGGCAGAGAATTCCAGAGATTCACCACCCTCTGGGAGAAGAAGTTCCTCCTCAACTCTGTCTTAAACCGACCCCCCTTTATTTTGAGGCTGTGTCCTCTAGTTTTATCTTCCTTACTAAGTGGAAAGAATCTCTCCGCCTCCACCCTATCCAGCCCCCGCATTATCTTATAAGTCTCCATAAGATCCCCCCTCATCCTTCTAAACTCCAACGAGTACAAACCCAATCTCCTCAGCCTCTCCTCATAATCCAAACCCCTCATCTCCGGTATCAACCTGGTGAACCTTCTCTGCACTCCCTCCAATGCCAATATATCCTTCCTCATATAAGGGGACCAATACTGCACACAGTATTCCAGCTGCGGCCTCACCAATGCCCTGTACAGGTGCATCAAGACATCCCTGCTTTTATATTCTATCCCCCTCGCAATATAGGCCAACATCCCATTTACCTTCTTGATCACCTGTTGTACCTGCAGACTGGGCTTTTGCGTCTCATGCACAAGGACCCCCAGGTCCCTTTGCACGGTAGCATGTTTTAATTTGTTTCCATTGAGATAGTAATCCCATTTGTTATTATTTCCTCCAAAGTGTATAACCTCGCATTTCTCAACATTATACTCCATTTGCCATATCCTCGCCCACTCACTCAGCCTGTCCAAATCTCTCTGCAGATCTTCTCCGTCCTCCACACGATTCACTTGTGGTGTGGTGTGCACCTGCAGGCTGTGGCAGGTGCACACCACACAACCCTGCCACAGCAACCTCTGCAAGACGTGCCGGATCATCGACACAGATGCCATCATCTCACGTGAGAACACCATCCACCAGGTACACGGTACATACTCTTGCAATTCGGCCAACGTTGTCTACCTGATACGCTGCAAGAAAGGATGTCCCGAGGCATGGTACATTGGGGAAACTATGCAGATGCTGCGACAACGGATGAATGAACACCGCTCGACAATCACCAGGCAAGACTGTTCTCTTCCTGTTGGGGAGCACTTCAGCGGTCACGGGCATTTGGCCTCTGATATTCGGGTAAGCGTTCTCCAAGGCGGCCTTCGCGACACACGACAGCGCAGAGTCGCTGAGCAGAAACTGATAGCCAAGTTCCGCACACACGAGGACGGCCTCAACCCAGATATTGGGTTCATGTCACAGTATTTGTAACTCCCACAGTTGCGTGGGCCTGCAGAGTTTCACTGGCTGTCTTGTCTGGAGACAATACACATCTTTTTAGCCTGTCTTGATGCTCTCTCCACTCACATTGTTTCGTTTCTTAAAGACTTGATTAGTTGTAAGTATTCGCATTCCAACCATTATTCATGTAAATTGAGTCTGTGTCTTTATAAGCTCTGTTTGTGAACAGAATTCCCACTCACCTGAAGAAGGGGCTAAGAGCTCCGAAAGCTTGTGTGGCTTTTGCTACCAAATAAACCTGTTGGACTTTAACCTGGTGTTGTTAAACTTCTTACTGTGGTAAGATGGGTACAGAGGGATCTGGGCCAAGTGCAGGCAATTGGGATTAGCTTAGGCGTTTAAAAAAAGGGCGGCGTGGACAAGTTGGGCCGAAGGGCCTGTTTCCATGCTATAAACCTCTATGACTCTATCCAACTCAATAGCTTAATCCTGCTTTCACCCCATAACCTTTCATCCCATTTGCCCCAAGTGCTATATCCAGCCGCCTCTTGAATACATTCAATGTTTTGGCATCAACTACTTCCTGTGATAATGAATTCCACAGGCTCACCACTCTTTGGGTGAAGAAATGTCTCCTCACATTTCTACCCTGTGACCCCTTGTTCTGGACTCCCCCACCATCGGGTATATCCTCCCTGCATAGAACATAGAACATAGAACAGTACAGCACAGAACAGGCCCTTCGGCCCACGATGTTGTGCCGAGCTTTATCTGAAACCAAGATCAAGCTATCCCACTCCCTATCATCCTGGTGTGCTCCATGTGCCTATCCAATAACCGCTTAAATGTTCCTAAAGTGTCTGACTCCACTATCACTGCAGGCAGTCCATTCCACACCCCAACCACTCTCTGCGTAAAGAACCTACCTCTGATATCCTTCCTATATCTCCCACCACGAACCCTGTAGTTATGTCCCCTTGTAATGGCTCCATCCACCCGAGGAAATAGTCTTTGAACGTTCACTCTATCTATCCCCTTCATCATTTTATAAACCGCGATTAAGTCTCCCCTCAGCCTCCTCCGCTCCAGAGAGAACAGCCCTAGCTCCCTCAACCTTTCCTCATAAGACCTACCCTCCAAATCAGGCAGCATCCTGGTAAATCTCCTCTGCACTCTTTCCAGCGCTTCCACATCCTTCTTATAGTGAGGTGACCAGAACTGCACACAATATTCCAAATGTGGTCTCACCAAGGTCCTGTACAGTTGCAGCATAACCCCACGGCTCTTAAACTCCAACCCCCGTTCATAAAAGCTGACACACTATAGGCCTTCTTCACAGCTCTATCCACTTGACTGGCAACCTTTAGAGATCTGTGGATATGGACCCCAAGATCTCTCTGTTCCTCCACAGTCTTCAGAACCCTACCTTTGACCCTGTAATCCACATTTAAATTAGTCCTACCAAAATGAATCACCTCACATTTATCAGGGTTAAACTCCATTTGCCATTTTTCAGCCCAGCTTTGCATCCTATCTATGTCTCTTTGCAGCCTACAACAGCCCTCCACCTCTTTCCTGTCTGGACCTGTTAGAATTTTATAAGTCTCTATGAGATCCCCCCTCATTCGTCTGAACTCCAGCAAAAATGATCCTAACCTAGTCAATCTCTCCTCATACATCAGTCCCGCCATCCCCAGAATCAGCCTGGTAAACCTTCGCTGCACTCCCTCGAGAGCAAGAACATCCTTCCTCAGAAAAGGAGACCAAAACTGCACACAATATTCCAGGTGTTGCCTCACCAAGGCCCTGTATAATTGCAACAACACATCCCTGCTCCTGTGCTCGAAACCTCTCACAATGAAGGCCAACATACCATTTGCCATCTTTGTTGCCTGCTGCACCTGCATGTTTACCTTCAGTGATTGGTGCACAAAGCCACCCAGGTCCCGCTGCATACTCCCCTCTCTCAATTTATAGCCATTCAGGTAGTAATCTGCCTTCTTGTTTTTACTTCCAAAGTGAATAACCTCACATTTATCCAAATTATACTGTATCTGCCATTGATTTGCCCACTCACCCAACCTGTCCAGATCATTCTGTAGGATCTCTGCATCCTCGTCACAGTTCACCCTCCCACCCAACTTGGTATCATCTGCAAACTTTGAGGTGTTACATTTTGTTCCCTCATCCAAATCATTCAGGATGAGGGAAGCTTTAAAATCCCCCAATCTGTCTCAGTGTTCATGTTACAGGAGCCAACATAATAACACAAGAGCACATAAGGAGTGAGGGCAAAGCCTAACATTGTGGGCATGAGGAGGACATTTTGAACTCATGCAGATGAGGGTTCGCAATTCTCTTAGAGCCTGTGAACCAATGACTCCTCAAAATCCTTGCCTGATTCTATGAAATGTGCAGAGTAGAACATGACTATCTCTGTGACAAAGCCAGTCAAGTTGAGACAGGAACCAGCCTGTACTCCCAAAAATCAGAAAGCACAGGAATGGGGTCAGGAACCCCAGAACTGGGACCCACTCACCATTTTTAAAGGTGAACCATTTTTAACTTGGAGAAATTTTGGGCCAATATATCTCCTCAGCATCCCAATGTGCTCTTCCTCTATTTGATGTACCTGCGGCCAGCAACAAGTGCCCATCCAGCAGCAATATGTAGCCTCTTAAATGTATTTCAAAGGACCTTAGCCCATATTTTTGCAATTGTGTGAAAGGGTAGGGACACAAGGAACCAGCAGTGCATCAGACGCAACTTCCAGGTGGGTCAGAATACAATTAAAAGATTTTAGACATTCCTGTATAAAGCAGCAAAAAAGTTGTGCACAGCGTATCTAGAATCAAATATTTTCATCAGATGTTCCCCTGCAGATTGATATCCTGAGAGTTCTCACCTTTTTGCATGATGGTAGGTGAGTGCTTCAGTCTTCGTTCTCTTTGTGCACCTGAGCAGTACTCACTTTTCCAGGTGGCACCCCCTTTGACCTCTCTGCATGCTGCCCCTGATTGGATGGTGAATGCAATGGCAACTGCCCGAATTGGCCATCTCCCGTAAAATTAATCGAGCAACAATTTTGGTCTGGGATTTGGAAATGGCCTGAAATTGAGTTTCTCCTTTCCACAGAAAATTCAGCTCAACAGTCCAGAGATTCCCCCACAGATGCTGCCAGAGCAGCTGATCATTGACAGCATTTTTAAACCCTGATTAATAAGTTCTTGGGTAATCAAACAAAGAATAGACTTTATTGATTTTTTTCTATTTAATTGTGAGGGTAACAGCCTTTTATACAGCACAGTTTGTCTCTAGTATTCCTAGAAACCACCTGTATACAATCACAAAACTATGACGTCATGATCTTTACATAGAATAAGATTTCAGACAGATTTACAAGCAGTATTTTTACAGGAATCATGAGGAACAATTCTCTTTATTTATACAACCTTCATATTGATTCCGGAGAATCTGAAAGCAATGAGAAATAATCAATTGATTTAAAAATTGAAGATATGGGCCGCACACAAAACATGCAACATCTACAAATGGATTCCGAGTGTGGTAATACATGACTTTTCAAAATTAGGAACAACTGCAATTTAATTTCATAAATTAAAGAACAGGTTTGCTGTACAGGTATTGAAAGGTTGACAGCACAAAGCAATTCAGCCATCACTGAACACCTGCAACAGTTAATACCCTATAACTTCTGGTGGATTTTTTTAGACGTTTATTTTCGTCTTTTTAAAGTTTTTTCCAGACAACCAGTACATTGTTCACATTCACATGCTGAATGTCAGACCAAAAAAAATTTCAAAACTTGCTGTAGAAAAGAAGTTATATTTACATGGTACAAAGGGACTACTTTATTCGCATCAGACACATGTTTTATTCATACTTAAGACAATAGGACACTCATCCATCAGGTAGGGTTGAATGGGTTTAGGATTCACTAAAAGAGACAGCAAACTGCATTAATGCAACAACATGGCATTAAAAAAGTGCCCTTTCTGCAGGTCAACATAGGCTGTATTTCAAAGTATTTAAATATAATTCCTATAGTTTTATTCCCAACAGCACTAACAAATTATTTCAAGAAAGATTTTTGTCAAAAGTCCAATAAATTTGAGGCTATTCTCAAAAAATCAAAACCAGAAGCATTAAAAACACAGATTCCAGATTAACATCTTTAAACAAAGGCAAGTAAAGTTATATTTCTGCTTTTAAACTAATCCCTGCTTCACTCCAACTTTTATTCAAACAGGAATGTATTCGTGCTGTTAATTGTAATCGTTTTCCATTTTTGTTCTCTCACTTAGAAATAAAAGAATTATTTTAAAGATAGTTTCGGAAATGTAACCTCAGGATGCACATGAAGGTTGTGCTTGCCGCAAACCCAGAAATATTGACAGCTTTCTGCGATTCGTTCCCGTTGGTGTTACAGCAAGAACCCATATCAAGAATGGTGATATTTATAAATGACCTTGAGGACATCTTGTGAAGTTACAGTCACCTTTTATGTTTCAACCATCTTTTCATTTTCTAGTTTGTATAAATTATATATTTTTAAGTTAAATGTAGCAAATCTGGATTGAAAAGTGTTGGCTAGCAACAAAAATCCTAAGAAATATTTATGTTATGATTCTAGTTCTAAAAAGTCCCACTGATAAAAGTTATGTTGCCCATGACAGATTTTTATCATCTTTTACACATAACATACGCTGGGTGGGGATGTTAAAACTAGGCAGGCAGTGAGATGTGGGACAAAATCGTTTTGAGACTTTATTGTTGCAATTTGCTTTTTTTACTTTGACATAAAGCCTGTGTAGGCAAACAAATGGCATAACATGATGGATTATGAAGGAAACTTCCCTGGTAACTGATTAATCTATTTATCAGCCACCATTTTTATTAGAGAATAAATGTAATATAGTGTCAGCACAACCTTTCCACTGTGAATACTGTACACTGCATTAGACTGCAACATGATAAGAAAACATCTACACAATGTGCTTTTACTCACCTTTATCTCAACCCCTTGTCATTTTTTGTTTAATAAATGCACCCACAATTTGTAATCTGTTTTGCATAGAGTACCTCCAGTCAAGTACGTATACATATATTTATGTATAGAACAACAGAACTGACCATACACATTTTGGAGGAATATTCCAAATACTTTACTGAATAATTTGTCTTCAGGATTAATGGTTTCTTCTCGTACTTCTCTCCTCCTCACATACATACAGAATTTGAGTTATATATGCTCAGTCATACCAAACAACAATGTAATTCAAGTAAACATTCATGGCTACAATAGTAGGAAAATTAATTGAACATGCACATGTCCTCACCAAGCCCTCTGAAACTATTAGCAAGTAATGACTGCAAAATAAAATTGGCCCTTTTTGCAGAAGATATGATAACTCTCTGCTAACTGGTGATGATTAAAGTCTTCCAGCATGCTGCTGGCCACTTCTTGTACATACTGGAACTATCAAGGTGGACCTTCACTCAGTGTGAATGTCTCTGATATATACTGACAACATTTAATCACTCAAAGTTCACACATCTGTAGGTTAGCAGATCTTTCACCTCTACCAATAGATAGTTTTTAAAAATGGATGAAATTCTGGGAAGAAAGCAAGAAGCCTGGTGTAGGATTTAATTAATGGTTTAAAAAATGCCAAATTTAAAAATAATTTGTGATTATCTCCAAGTTTCCTGCCAGACAATTTATTTCTTCCTATAATTTAGATTATCTCCACAATTTGAAACAAAACCTGTCTTCTACGTATTGATGAACCAGTACTTTTTTGCATATGAATCATACTTATAGTCCTTCACCTGAGTATGTCACAGATTTATAGTAATCCACACAAAATCTTCAACAGTACATAAAGTACAAATGTCGCAAGTCTACATTCAGCCTCAGCAGAAAAAGGGTCTGAAATGCATGTCTGTGATTCACAAAACTTTTATCTTGCTCCTCCAGTAACCTGGTTTGTTACAAAGCAACAGAAGCCCAATTTTCTTTTTATTTCAAAGATATCTCTTGTGAACGATACAATTCATTGGAATCTTTTCTTACATCATTATTACTGCAAGTTTGTGTAAATGATTGAACATCAGAAAGTACACTGACATTTTCACTTCTTTAATTTGGCTAATACACAGTAGAATGTGTGGCATGGTTACGTTAACTCACCTATTAGGGCTAATTGTCCCTTTACACCACACAAAGGATCAAATTCTATGACCAGATCTCATTTGTTTCACTATATTTAATACATCAGCACCTGTTACTCCTCTCAGTATTTTAGTTTCTTCAAATTTATACACATTGAGAACAGTAAATATATTACAGCCTGGTTTATTCCTTTTAAATGCTGTCATTCTGAGCCATGTAAGACTGAACTATACAAACCTTGGTGAGGTATGATAGCTACAGTCCAAACAGATGGGGACAAATTTCTTTTGGCCTTCTTGAAGAACCTAGCTATACAAAAAGACAATCAAAGATCCGGATTTATGCTTTCCATATGATGATGATGTCAGTTTTGCAGATTAAAACCAGGTGCAGCTCCTCGCTGACTTTCTGTTGAGCTGACTAACAATTTGTGCCAGTTCGCTATTCTCTTCCTTAGATCCACTTTGTCAAGCCAGATGTATGCTTCACCAATCAGTGTCTTCCTCATGAACTTCCCACCGTTAGAGATTAACAAAATCTAAAGCAGAAAAATCAACTGGTTAAAGCTCTCATGTTGGACTATCCAAGTTACAGGTTATTAAGTGCATACTGCTGGCAGGCGGCACGAGCATATTCTGAAGAATAGATTCTCAAGTGTTGTTGTCTCCAATTTGATTGAGACAATTCTAAGTTCTAATCTTCAAATGACTTAGAGAAACTGTATTTTGATGTGAAGAATACAAAACCCACCCATTGAGTCACCAGTCCATTGCCAAAATCATTTTGTTTTAGTTTATACCTCACTCAAGACTGGAATTAGAGGAGCAGGGATTCAGCAAGTTTCTGTGCACCATTTTCCAGCAGTTTCACAATCCAGAAAACCAAATAAGAGAGCAACAATATATAGAAAAGCTGTTGGTCAATAAATAAACAGGATACACGGGTAATATTTACCTCACTTTATTTAATCAAAGAAGTTTTCAATTTCCTGGCGAATCTCCCAAATATAATTTCAATGAAACTTTCCTGGAGAAAAGCGATGCCATCTCAGTAAGATTGATTCGAGTTTTGTAAGCTCAGTTTGTGTAAAAATTATTCCACTCCACCATGGAATAATAATGTGAAATGCAGGAGTTACTGGTCTGCCAGAGTTGAGTGTGAATATTTGACTGTTTTCACAGTTGAATGAAGGAGGGAAAACACGGCGATGAAAAGCATTTTGAAAATAGGGAAATATGAGGCAGCTGATGAGTATCTTTCTCCTTCATTGATGACCAAGAGAAAGGAGCCAGGTGATGTGGAGGGAAGAAGCTGGATGGCCTCAAGGTTCAATGATAGCTCACTGTAAGCCTTCCTCCAGGCAGGGGAAACCAAGCTTTCCGATGGAAAAATAAAACCTTCCGGCTTAACCAGAGCAGCCTGAATGGAGGCAGCAGAGGGCAGTAGGGTTGGGGTCATCAGGAAAACCTGGACTCAATGTATAGAGAGGATCAAAGATCTTTTAAGACTTGCAAGTCATAGGGCCCGATTTTACCATTTTGATTCTAAGTGCTGAATCTGGGCGCAATTCAGATCCGACTTGGAAATCTGCTCTCAGGTGCCCCGATATACACTTAGCCTGAAAAACAATTGAGAGTCTGAATCGCGCTGTGGGCAGGGCTTATCGCACCCGAAACGCTGCAGCTCCGATCAGAGATCTGAACTGCGCATGCGCAGTTAGAAAAAAAAAATTGAAAAATACGCCCCTGTCACATCGCTCCCGGGCCGCAAAAAGCGGATAAAGCAGCCTGGGAGCGAAAAGCGGGAGTTTTGGCCCTCACAGACATCGCCCCACTCCCACAACATAACTGTCCCCCTTATCCACCCATCCCCTCCGCTACTCAGACCGATCGCAACCCACTGCCCCCCTTTCCCCCCCCCACCGATCGCCCGCAGAGCGACAGCGGACTCCCCTGCCACCTCCCCCCCCATCTCCCCCCGACCAGAGAATGATCTGGCCTCCCTCTGTCCTCCCCCCCACCAGAGATACATCTGACCTGCCTCCTCCCACCCCCCCCCCACCAGAGAATGATCGGGCCCACCTCCCACTAGCCCCCCCAACCCCCCTCCACCTGCCCCACCACCACCGATCTGACTCAGAGAGCCGTTGGAAGCTCTGAACTTACTTCTTCAGAAGCTGGAGCGCCCAAAACAGACCTTTGCTGAGCAGGTCTGTTTCGCACCGAATCTGGACGGGCGAATGCAATGGTAAAGGAGGAAATGCTGGTAACGTTGGGCCGGCAACCCATTAATTAAATTTAAATGTATGCAAATGCATTTAAACCGCCATTGCGCCCGTTTCGGGCACAAATTGAATCACCCAAAAACGGGCGCGATGCAATGGTAAAATTGGGCCCATAGAGTCATTTGATGTTTCAAGTGCTCATCCAAATATTTTTTGAAGGTAATAAGGTTTCCGGCCTCCACTACCTTCCCAGGCAGTGCATTCCAGATTGTTCTTTCAAATTCTCTCAGAATCTCCTGTCCCTTACTCTAAAACTATGCCCCCTCATGATTGATGCCTCAACCAAGTGGAACAGCTGCTCCCGAATCACCCTGTCCATACCCCTCATAAGCTTACACCTCAATCATGAGCAGCATGGTGGCAAAGTGGTTAGCACTGCTGTCTCACAGCACCAGGGATCCGGGTTCAATTCCAGCCCAGGGTGACTGTCTGTGTGGAGTTTGAACAAAAGAGTGAACCAGAATGTTGCCTGGTCTCAAGGGTGTTGGCTATGAGGAGAGGTTGAATAAACTAGGATTGTTTTCACTAGAAAGACGGAGGCTGATGGGAGACCTGATAGAAGTCTACAAAATTGTGAGAGGCACAGACAGGGTGGATAGTCAGCGGCTTTTTCCCAGCATAGTTTTCTTCCGGATGCTCCGGTTTCCTCCCACAGTCCAAAGGTGTGTGAGTTAAGTTGATTGGCCATGATAAATTGCCCCTTAGTGTCGGATGGGCTGGTAGGGTAAATATGTGGGGTTAAGGGGTAAAGGCCTGGGTGGGATTGTTGTCGCTGCAATCTCGATGGGCTGAATGGCCTCCTTCTGCACTGCAGGACTCTATGATTAAATGTCCCCCCCATAGCCTTCCCTGCTTGAAAAAAAATAATCCCAGCCTATCCAGTCCCTCCTTAGAGCTTAAGTGCTCCATCCCAGGCAACGTCCTAATGATTCTTTTCTGTACCCCCTCTAATGAAAGCAAATGTCCCATATGCCTTCCTAACTATCCTATTAATCTGCTCTGCCGCCTTCAGGAATCTGTGAGTAAATATTTCAAGATCCATCTGTTCCTTTGAGCTTCCCACTGTCCTGCCATTCATTAAATACCCCCTTATCTTGTTACTTCTTCCAAAGTACCATCTGCCATTGCTCTGCCAATCAGACCACCCATCTATGTATTCCCGTAACCTTCATCTTCACGACTAACCACCCTACCAATCTTGCTATAATCTGTCAACCTGCTTATTAATCTCCCCACTTTATCAGTTTATTAATCTCCCAACATTATTATAGAACATAGAAAAACTACAGCACAAACAGGCCCTTCAGCCCACAAGTTGCGCCGGTCATGTCCCTACCTACCTAGGCCTATATATAGGCTTACCTATAACCCTCAATCCTATTAAGTCCCATGTACTCATCCAGAAGCCTCTTAAAAGACCCTATCGAGTTTGCCTCCACCACCACTGACGGCAGCCGATTCCACTCACCCACCACCCTCTGAGTGAAAAACTTACCCCTGACATCTCCTCTGTACCTACTCCCCAGCACCTTAAACCTGTGCCCTCTCATAGCAGCCATTTCATCCCTGGGAAAAAGCCTCTGAGAATCCACCTGATCTATCCTCTCAACATCTTGTACACCTCTATCATGTCACCTCTCATCCTTCGTCTCTCCAAGGAGAAAAGACCAAGCTCCCTCAACCTATCCTCATAAGGCATGCCACCCAATCCAGGCAACATCCTTGTAAATCTTCTCTGCACCCTTTCAATAATTTCTGCATCCTTCCTGTAATGAGGCGACCAGAACTGAGCACAGTACTCTAAGTGGGGTCTGACAAGGGTCTTATAATGCTGCATCATTATCTCCCGACTCCTAAACTCAATCCCTCGATTGATGAAGGCCAGCACACCATACGCCTTCTTAACCACCTCCTCTACTTGCGAGGCCGATTTAAAAGTCCGATGGACCCGGACCCCAAGGTTCTTCTGATCCTCTACATTGCTAAGAGTCTTACCCTTGACATTATACTCCTCCATCCCATTTGACCTGCCAAAATGTACCACTACACATTTATCTGGGTTGAAGTCCATCTGCCACTTCTCCGACCAGTCTTGCATCCGATCTATTTCACGCTGCAGCTTCTGACATCCCTCCAAACTATCCACAACACCACCAACCTTCGTGTCGTCGGCAAACTTACCAACCCATCCCTCCACTTCCTCATCCTGGTCATTTATGAAAATGACAAACAGCAAGGGTCCCAGAACAGATCCCTGGGGCACTCCACTGGTGACCAACTTCCATTCAGAAAAAGACCCATCTGCAGCCACTCTCTGCCTTCTGCAGGCAAGCCAGTTCTGGATCCACAAGGCAACAGCCCTTTGGATCCCATGCCCTCTCACTTTCTAGAGAAGTCTTGCATGGGGGACCTTATCAAACGCCTTGTTGAAGTCCATGTAAACCACATCTACCGCTTTTCCTTCGTCAACGTGTTTAGTCACATTTTCAAAGAACTCCACCAGGCTCGTAAGACACGATTTGCCTTTGATAAAGCCGTGCTGACTACGTCTGAGCATACTAAACTTCTCTAAATATTCATAAATCCTGTCCCTCAGGATCTTCTCCATCAACTTACCAACCACTGAGGTTAGACTCACCGGTCGGTAATTTCCTGGACTATCCCTATTCCCTTTCTTGAATATGGGAACCACATCCGCAATCCTCCGGAACCTCTCCCGTCTCCATCGATGATGCAAAGATCATCGCTAGAGGCTCTGCAATCTCTTCCCTCGC
The DNA here is from genome assembly GCF_964213995.1 of Mustelus asterias. Classification (NCBI taxonomy): domain Eukaryota; kingdom Metazoa; phylum Chordata; class Chondrichthyes; order Carcharhiniformes; family Triakidae; genus Mustelus; species Mustelus asterias. Next base: position 85,627,880 of record NC_135819.1, on the reverse strand, counting down.
CTCCCACTGTAACCGGGGATACATCCCATCCGGTCCCGGCGACTTATCTATCTTGATGCTATTCAAAATTTCCAACACATCCTCTTTCTTAATGTCGACAAACTCAATCTTCTCAGTCCGCCGCAATCCTGTAGTACAACCACCCAGGCCTTTTTACACCGTGAATACCGAGGTAAAGTATTCATTAAGCACCTCTGCTATTTCTTCCGGTTCCGTACAGACTTTCTCACCTTCACATTTTATAGGTCCTATTCCTTCACATCTCATCCTTTTACTCTTCACATATTTATAGAACGCCTTAGAGTTCCCCTTCATCTTACCTGCCAAGGCCTTCTCATGACCCCTTCTGGCTCTCCTAATTTCCTTCTTAAGTCCCTTCCTACAAGCCATACACTCATCTAGATCCCCATCATCGCCTAGCTCTCTGAACCCATTGTACGCTTTCCTTTTCCTTTTGACTAGGTTCAGCACAGCTTTCGTGCACCACGGTTCCCATAACCTACCAAAACCATCCTGTCTCATTGGAACGGTGTCATGTAGAACTCCAGACGAACAATCCTTGAAAATCTGCCACCTTACTTCGGTACTTTCCCTCGAGATCTCATTAGTGACAGACAGCATGGTTTTGTAAGAGGGAGGTCATGCCTTACAAATTTGGTGGAGTTTTTTGAGGAAGTGACAAAAACGGTTGATGAAGGAAGGGCCGTGGATGTTGTCTATATGGATTTCAGTAAGGCATTTGACAAAGTCCCACATGGCAGGTTGGTTAAGAAGGGTAAGGCTCATGGGATACAAGGAGAAGTGGCTAGATGGGTGGAGAACTGGCTTGGCCATAGGAGACAGAGGGTAGTGGTCGAAGGGTCTTTTTCCGGCTGGAGGTCTGTGACCAGTGGTGTTCCGCAGGGCTCTGTACTGGGACCTCTGCTATTTGTGATATATATAAATGATTTGGAAGAAGGTGTAACTGGTGTAATCAGCAAGTTTGCGGATGACACGAAGATGGCTGGACTTGCAGATAGCGAAGAGCATTGTCGGGCAATACAGCAGGATATAGATAGGCTGGAAAATTGGGCGGAGAGGTGGCAGATGGAGTTTCATCCGGATAAATGCGAAGTGATGCATTTTGGAAGAAATAATGTAGGGAGGAGTTATACAATAAATGGCAGAGTCATCAGGAGTATAGAAACACAGAGGGACCTAGGTGTGCAAGTCCACAAATCCTTGAAGGTGGCAACACAGGTGGAGAAGGTGGTGAAGAAGGCATTATGGTATGCTTGCCTTTATAGGATGGGGTATAGAGTATAAAAGCTGGAGTCTGATGATGCAGCTGTATAGAACGCTGGTTAGGCCACATTTGGAGTACTGTGTCCGGTTCTGGTCGCTGCACTACCAGAAGGATGTGGAGGCGTTAGAGAGAGTGCAGAGAAGGTTTACCAGGATGTTGCCTGGTATGGAGGGTTTTAGCTATGAGGAGAGATTGGGTAAACTGGGGTTGTTCTCCCTGGAAAGACGGAGAATGAGGGGAGATCTAATAGAGGTGTACATATTTATGAAGGGCATAGATAGGGTGAACGGTGGGAAGCTTTTTCCCAGATCAGAAGTGACGTTAACGAGGGGTCACGGGCTCAAGCTGAGAGGGGCGAAGTATAACTCAGATATTAGAGGGATGTTTTTTACACAGAGGGTGGTGGGGGCCTGGAATGTGCTGCCAAGTAGGGTGGTGGAGGCAGGCACGCTGACATCGTTTAAGACTTACCTGGATAGTCACATGAGCAGCCTGGGAATGGAGGGATACAAACGATTGGTCTAGTTGGACCAAGGAGCGGCACAAGCTTGGAGGGCCAAAGGGCCTGTTTCCTGTGCTGTATTGTTCTTTGTTCTTTGTTCTTTGCGAATACCTCCTTCCAATTTGCGCCTCTAATCTCCTGTCTGATGGCTTCATATTTCCCATTACTCCAGATAAACACTTTCCTAGCTTGCCTGATCCTATCTCTTTCCAATGCTAGCGTAAAGGAGATAGAGTTATGGTCACTATCCCCAAGATGCTCCCCCACAGAGATCCGACACCTGTCCAGGCTCATTAGCCAGTACCAGATCGAGTACAGCCTCTCCTCTTGTCGATTTATCCACACGCTGTGTCAGGAAACCCTCCTGAACACACCACACAAACTCCTTCCCATCCAAACCCCTTTCCCGAGGGATATTCCAATCAATGTTTGGGAAATTAAAGTCTCCCATCACGACAACCCTGTTATTACTACAAAAGGACAAAGGAGGGGCCATCGTTAAACTGAACAGAACGGATTACTGCAAAGAAGTGTACCGACAACTGAACTACGAGGAACACTACAGACAGTTCCCCACAGATCCGACCAAAGAACACACCCGTCAACTCAACACTCTGATCAAAACCTTTGATCCAGACCTTCAAAACACCCTCCGTGCTCTCATCCCACGTACTCCACACATTGGAGATCTCTACTGCCTCCCAAAGATACACAAGGCAAGCACACCCGGCCGTCCCATCGTTTCAGGCAATGGAACCCTGTGCGAGAACCTCTCCGGCTATGTCGAGGGCATCTTGAAACCCATTGTACAAAGAACCCCCAGCTTTTGTCGCGACACTACGGACTTCCTACAGAAACTCAGCACACATGGCGCAGTTGAACCAGGAGCACTCCTCGTCACAATGGATGTCTCGGCACTCTACACCAGCATCCCCCACGATGATGGCATTGCTGCAACGCCCTCAGTACTCAATGCCGTCAACTGCCAGTTTCCAGATGCAATTTTACAACTCATCCGCTTCATCCTGGACCACAATGTCTTCACCTTCAACAACCAGTTCTTGATCCAGACACACGGAACAGCCACGGGGACAAAATTCGCACCTCAATATGCCAACATCTTCATGCACAGGTTCGAACAAGGCTTCTTCACCGCACAGGACCTTCAACCTATGCTATACACTAGATACATCGATGACATTTTCTTCCTTTGGAGTCATGGTGAGCAATCACTGAAACAACTATATGATGACATCAACAAGTTCCATCCCACCATCAGACTCACCATGGACTACTCTCCGGAATCGGTTGCATTCTTGGACACACGCATCTCCATTAAGGACAGTCACCTCAGCACCTCACTGTACCGCAAGCCCACGGATAACCTCATGGTGCTCCACTTCTCCAGCTTCCACCCTAAACACGTTAAAGAAGCCATCCCCTACGGACAAGCCCTCCGAATACACAGGATCTGCTCGGATGAGGAGGATCACAACAGACACCTCCAGACGCTGAAAGATGCCCTCATAAGAACAGGATATGGTGTTCGACTCCTCGATCAACAGTTCCGACGCGCCACAGCGAAAAACCGCACCGACCTCCTCAGAAGACAAACACGGGACATGGTGGACAGAGTACCCTTCGTCGTCCAGTACTTCCCCGGAGCGGAGAAGCTACGGCATCTCCTCCGGAGCCTTCAACATGTCATTGATGAAGATGAACATCTCGCCAAAGCCATCCCCACACCCCCACTTCTTGCCTTCAAACAACCACGCAACCTCAAACAGACCATTGTCCGCAGCAAACTACCCAGCCTTCAGGAGAACAGTGACCACGACACCACACAACCCTGCCACAGCAACCTCTGCAAGACGTGCCGGATCATCGACACGGATGCCATCATCTCACGTGAGAACACCATCTACCAGGTACACGGTACCTACTCTTGCAACTCGGCCAACATTGTTTACCTGATACGCTGCAGGAAAGGATGTCCTGAGGCATAGAACATAGAACATAGAACATTACAGCGCAGAACAGGCCCTTCGGCCCACGATGTTGCACCAGTTAAAAAAAAAAACTGTGACCCTCCAACCTAAACCAATTTCTTTTCGTCCATGAACCTATCTACGGATCTCTTAAACGCCCCCAAACTAGGCGCATTTACTACTGATGCTGGCAGGGCATTCCAATCCCTCACCACCCTCTGGGTAAAGAACCTACCCCTGACATCGGTTCTATAACTACCCCCCCTCAATTTAAAGCCATGCCCCCTCGTGCTGGATTTCTCCATCAGAGGAAAAAGGCTATCACTATCCACCCTATCTAAACCTCTAATCATCTTATATGTTTCAATAAGATCCCCTCTTAGCCGCCGCCTTTCCAGCGAAAACAATCCCAAATCCCTCAGCCTCTCCTCATAGGATCTCCCCTCCATACCAGGCAACATCCTGGTAAACCTCCTCTGCACCCTCTCCAAAGCCTCCACATTCTTCCCCGACAGGAAGAGAACAGTCTTGCCTGGTGATTGTCAAGCGGTGTTCATTCACCCGTTGTCGTAGCGTCTGCATGGCACATTGGGGAAACCATGCAGACGCTACGACAACGGATGAATGAACACCGCTTGACAATCACCAGGCAAGACTGTTCTCTTCCTGTCGGGGAGCACTTCAGCAGTCACGGGCATTCAGCCTTGGATCTTCAGGTAAGCGTTCTCCAAGGCAGCCTTCATGACACACGACAGCGCAGAGTCGCTAAGCAGAAACTGATAGCCAAGTTCCGCATACATGAGGACAGCCTAAACCGGGATGTTGGATTTATGTCACATTATCAGTAACCCCCACAGCTTGCCCCTGGACTTGCAGAATCTCACTAGCTGTTCTGTCTGGAGACAATACGCATCTCTTTAACCTGTGTTTAATGCTCCCTCCACCCACTTTGTCTGTACCTTTAAGACCTGGCTGGCTGTCGGGATTCGCATTCTAATCAGTATTCTGTAACTTTATTTTGTTTCTCTGTGCACTGTTTGAGAGCACATTTCCACTCCATCTGACGAAGGAGCAGCACTCCGAAAGCTTATGGTATTTGCTATCAAATAAACCTGTTGGACTTTAACCTGGTGTTGTGAGACTTCTTACGGTGATTACTACATCTCTCCAGGATCTGTTTCCCTATCTGCTCCTCAACAGCCCTGTTACTATTGGGCGGCCTATAGAAAACACCCAGCAAAGTTATCGAACCCTTCCCGCTCTGAACTTCCACCCACACAGACTCCGTAGACAACCCCTCCACGGCGTCCACCTTCTCTACAGCCATGACACTATCCCTGATCAGCAGTGCCACTCCCCCCCCTCTTCTGCCTCCCTCTCTGTCCTTTCTGAAACATCTGAAACCCGGCACCTGAAGTATCCAGTCCTGTCCCTGTCCCCAAGTCGCCGTAATGGCCACCACATCACACTTCCAAGCATCGATCCACACTCTAAGCTCATCCACTTTATTTACTACACTCCTGGCATTCAAATAGACACATCTCAAACCATTGGCCTGAGCTCTCCCCTTCTCCATCACCCGTCTATTCTCCCTCTTAAGCTGTCTACAATCCCTCTCTATTTGTGGGCTAACCTCCTCACTCCCAGTCACCTCATCTCGATTCCCTCCCCCCAACCTATGGATATCTATATCACTTATGTATATAACAAACAATCAGGGTCCCAGTTTTGAATCTTGTGGCACACCACTGGATACTGGCTTCCATTCACTCAAACAGCCTTTTACCCTTTGTATCCTATCACTAAGCCAGTTTCTGATCCATCTTGCCAAGTTTCCCTGAATTCCATGTGCTTTAATCTTCTCAATCAGTCTCCCATGTTGGACCCTTTTTTTATTCATTTGTGGGACATGGACATCGCTGGTTGGTCAGCATTTGTTGCCCATCCTTAGTTGCCCTTGGAAGGCAGTTGAGAGTCAACCACATTGCTGTGGATCTGGAGTCACATGTAGGCCAGACCAAGTAAGGATGGCAGATTTCCTTCCCGAAAGGACATTAGTGAACCAGATGGGTTTTCCCGACAATCGACAACGGTTTCATGGTCATCAGTAGATTCTTAATTCCAGATTTTTTATTGAATTTAAATTCCACCATCTAGCATGGCAGGATTCAAACCTGGGTCCCCAGAACAGTAGCTGAGCGTCTGGATTAATAGTCTAGCGATAATACCACTCGGCCGTCAAAGCCTTTGCTAAAATCCATATAAACTACATCAATTGCACTTCCCTCATCCACACATTGGATCATATTTTCAAAACATTTGAACAAATTTGTTAGGCATGACCTCTCTCTGACAAAGCCATACCAACTATTCCTAATTTACCCATGTCTCTCAGAGCAGAGATTAATTCTCTCCTTTAGAATTTACTCCAATAGTTTCCAATAGTTGCGTATGTAAGGGTACACGGAATGTCATGAAAAGGCTACTTCTGGGTAATGCCTTCTTTATCACTCAGAAGAGTGAGGCAATATGATGCACAAAGACATTGAAGATGGCCCGAGGCCTATACAAGGGTGGTGTTGGGGGTGGGCTGGGGGGTGATGTGAGAATGAGGTGTGGAAAGCTATTGGCTATTGGCTGCTAATCACTGTGAAGCTTGTGGAGTTCACACAGTCCATAAGTGTGAAGGAGTGAATGTACCTTGGAACTGAAATTATTACACTGCCACACGATACTTCAGGAGAAGAATGGCCACAATGTCAGGAATAAGAAGCAGGACAGGAGGCTGCGTTACCAACCTTACCATCTGTACCCCATTGGTGGAGGAATGCAGAGGCAATTGGCAGTGGCAAAATTGGAAATTGGTGTCAGGGTGATGAGATTGGAAGGGGCATTACCTACAGTTGAGGGAGGAGTTAGGAGGGCCAAGGGGAGGGTGCACGATGCCTGACCTGCTGTAATGAATGATGGTTTATGCTTCCAAAGGCTCCTGAGAATCAGGGAGGAAACAACGCTTGCATTCTAGAAGTTAAGTCATAGAGGTTTACAACATGGAAACAGGCCTTTCGACCCAACTTGTCCATGCCGCCCTTTTTTTAAAAACCCCTTAGCTAATCCCAATTACGCACATTTGGCCCATATCCCTCTATACCCATCTTACCCATGTAACTGTCTAAATGCTTTTGAAAAGACAAAATTGTACTCACCTCTACTACTACCTCTGGCAGCTTGTTCCAGACACTCACCACCCTCTGTGTGAAAAAATTGCCCCTCTGGACACTTTTGTATCTCTTCCCTCTCACCTTAAACCTGTGCCCCCTAGTTTTAGACTCCCCTACCTTTGGGAAAAGATATTGACTATCCAGCTGATCCGTGCCCCTCATTATTTTATAGACCTCTATAAGATCACCCCTCAGCCTTCTATGCTCCAGAGAAAAAAGTCCCAGTCTATCCAACCTCTCGTTATAACGCAAACCATCAAGTCCCGGTAGCATCCTAGTAAATCTCTTCTGCACTCTTTCTAGTTTAATAATATCCTTTCTATAATAGGGTGACCAGAACTGTACACAGTATTCCAAGTGTAGCCTTACCAATGTCTTGTACAACTTCAACAAGATGTCCCAACTGCTGTATTCAATGTTCTGACCGATGAAACCAAGCATGCTGAATGCCTTCTTCACCAATCTGTCCACCTGTGACTCCACTTTCAAGAAGCTATGAACATGTACCCCTAGATCTCTTTGTTCTGTAACTCTCCGCAATGCCCTACCATTAACTGAGTAAGCCCTGCCCTGGTTCAATCTACCAAAATGCACCACCTCGCATTTATCAAAATTAAACTCCATCTGCCATTCGTCAGCCCACTGGCCCAATTCATCATAGAAATCATAGAAACCCTACAGTGCAGAAGGAGGCCATTCGGCCCATCGAGTCTGCACCGACCACAATCCCACCCAGGCCCTACCCCCACATATTTTACCCACTAATCCCTCTAACCTACGCATCCCAGGACTCTAAGGGGCAATTTTTTTAACCTGGCCAATCAACCTAACCCGCACATCTTTGGACTGATCTTTGGATTGATCAAGATCCCATTGCAATCGGAGATAACGTTCTTCACTGTCCACTATGCCACCAATCTTGGTGTCATCTGCAAACTTACTAACCATGCCTCCTATCTTCTCATCCAAATCATTTATATAAATGACAAATAACAGTGGACCCAGCACCGATCCCTGAGGCACACCGCTGGTCACAGGCCTCCAGTTTGAAAAACAACCCTCTGCAACCACCCTCTGGCTTCTGTCATCAAGCCAATTTTGTACCCATTTAGATACCTCACCCTGAATCCCGTGAGATTTAACCTCATGCAACAACCTACCATGTGGTACCTTGTCAAAGGCCTTGTTAAAGTCCATGTGGACAACATCAACTGCGCTGCCTTTATCTACCTTCTTGGTTACCCCTTCAAAAAGCTCAATCAAATTTGTGAGACACGATTTTCCTCATGTCCTCAAGTGCTAAAAAGAGTAATATCTCACTTTTCCTATAGCTTTACCGGGGTGGGAGGTTGTGTCTTTGCACTGACCAGAATGACCATAACCTTCCCTTTTTTTGTTTCCTCCACATCAACTGCCTGCAAACACTGGCCCCTGAGGTGGAAAGGAAAGTCTTGGAGAGTGTGATGACGCATCCTCTCCCTCACAGCAAGCTCCAGTGCCAACACTGGCACCTCAGCAGGGAATTGTGCCTTAGAGCTTGGGGAAGAACACAATCTGGTGAAGGCACTTCACAATCACACAAGCAGCTCCGAGAGAGTGAGATGATACAGGCTTCAGAAAGCCAGAGGATGTTCAAGGTGATCCAGAGACTGAGTCCAAGTCAAATGATGAGCCTTCCAACATGAATATTAACCTTAACTCGGAGACTAAATAGGCCCTTGTCTGTTTGGCAGCAGATGCTGGACATCCAGATATCTATGAGTACAGGTTCATAGCTCCTTAAAGATGGAGTCACAGATGGACAGAGTGGTGAAGAAGGCATTCAGCATGCTTGGTTTCATTGGTCAGAACATTGAATACAGGAGTTGGGACGTCTTGAAGTTGTACAAGACATTGGTAAGGCCACACTTGGAATATTGTGTACAGTTCTGGTCATCCTATTATAGAAAGGAAATTATTGAACTAGAAAGAGTGTAGAAGCGATTTACCAGGATGCTACCAAGACTTGATGTTTGAGTTATAAGGAGAGGCTGGATAGAACAAAGAACAAAGAACAGGACAGCCCTCCAAGCCTGTGCCGATCACGTTGCCCTTTCCAGACCAAATGCTTATATCCCTCTATTCCCTGTTTGTTCATATGCCTATCAAAATAAGTCTTAAATGTCGCTATCGTAACTGCCTCAATCACCGCATTCCAGGCTCCCACCACCCTCTGTGTAAAAAACTTCCCCCGCACTTCTCCACTGAACCTTCCCCCCTTATCTTGAACTTGTGCCCCCTTGTAATTATCATTTCTGCCCTGGGAAAAAGCTTCCAACTGTTCACCCTATCCATACCTCTCATCATTTTATGAACTTCTATCAGATCACCCCCTCAACCTTTGTCTGTCCAAGGAGAACAATCCCAGTTTATTCAGTCTCTCATAGTTAATATCCTCCATACCAGGCAACATCCTGGTAAACATTTTCTGTACTCTCTCCAAAGCCTCCACATCCTTCTGATAGTGTGGTGACCAGAATTGGACACAGTATTCCAAATATGGCCTAACCAACATTTTATACAATTGTAACATAATTTGCCAACTTTTATACTTGATGCCCCATCCGATGAAGGCAAGCATATGCTTTATTCACCACCTTTTCCACCTGTGCTGCCACTTAAGGATCTATGGATCTGTACTCCTAGATCTCTCTGTGTGTTTATGCTCCTGATGGTTCTGCCATTTATTTTATAGCTCCAACCTGAATTGGATCTACCAAGATGCATCACCTCGCATTTGTCTGGATTAAATTCCATTTGCCATTTCTGTGCCCAATTTTCCAGCCTATCTATATCCTGCTGTATTCTCTGACAATCTTCATCACTATCCGCAACTCTGCCAATCTCAGTATCATCCGCAAACTTGCTGATCAGACCAGTTACATTTTCTTCCAAGTCATTTATATATATTACAAACAGCAGAGGTCCCAGCACTGATCCCTGCGGAACACTACTAGTTACAGATCTCCATTCAGAAAAACACCCTTCCATTGCTACCCTCTGTCTTCTATGGCCAAGCCAGTTCTGAATCCATCTAGCTAGTTCACCCCTGATCCCGTGAGATTTAACCTTTTGCACCAGCCTGCCATGAGGGATCTTGTCAAATGCTTTACTAAAGTCCATGTGGACAGCATCTACGGCCCTTCCCTCATCACCTCTGCAAAATACTCAATTAAATTAGTGAAACATGACCTCCCCTGTACAAAACGATGCTGTCTGTCGCTAACAAGATGATTCAGTTCCAAACGTGTATCGATCCTATTCCTAAGAATCTTTTCCAACAAGTTCACTATCACTGACGTCAAGCTCACTGGCCTATAATTACCCGGGTTATCCTTGCTACCCTTCTTAAATAACGGGACAACATTGACTATCCTCCAATCCTCTGGGACCTCACCAGTGGCCAACAAAGAAACAAATATTTCTGTTAGAGGCCCACCAATTTCCTCTCTTGTCTCCCTCAGTAATCTGGGATAGATGCCATCTGGCCCTGGGTATTTGTCTACCTGAATGCTTTTTAATTCATCTAACACTTCTTCCCTCATAATGATGACTTGGTCGAAAGGATTTACACACCCCTCCGAGATACTATCAATCAACGTGTCCCTCTCCTTTGTGAATACCGATGAAAAGTTCTCATTAAGGATCTCACCCACTTCCTTTGGTTCTATGCATAATTTCCCTTCTTTGCCTTGACTGGACCAACTCTTTCTCTCGTTACCCCCTTGTTCCTAATATATGTATAAAATGCCTTGGGATTTTCCTTAACAGGTTTGCCCCTTTGTAGGTTTAAGGTCCGAGGGGCAAGGTTTAAAGGAGATGTACGAGGCACGTTTTTTTACACAGAGGGTGGTGGGTGCCTGGAACTCGCTGCTGGGAGAGGTGGTGGAAGCAGATAGGATAATGAATTTTAAGGGGCGTCTTGACAAGTACATGAATAGGATGGGAATAGAGGGATATGGTCCCTGGAAGGGTAGGGGGTTTTAGTTAAGTCGGACAGCATGGTTGGTGCAGGCTTGGAGGGCCGAAGGGCTTGTTCCTGTGCTGTAATTTTCTTTGTTCTTTGTTCTTGTTCTTTAATCCTGCCACTAAGGATATTTTGTGACCCCTTTTTGCCCTCCTAACTCCCTGTTTGAGCTCTTTTCTACTTTCTACTTTTAATTGCCTAGACCTCATGTATGCATCCTTTTTCTTTTTGGATAGACTGGGATTTTTTTCCCTGGAGCATGGGAAGCTTAGGAATGATCTTATAGAGGTCTATTAAATAATGAGGGGCATAGATCAGCTAGATAGTCAATATCTTTTCCCAAAGGCAGGGGAGACTAGAGGGCATAGGTTTAAGGTGAGAGGGAAGAGATACAAAAGAGTCCAGAGTTGCAATTTTTCACTCAGGGGCTGGTGAGTGTCTGGATCAAGCTACCAGAGGCAGGTATAATTTTGTCTTTTAGAAAGCATTTAGACAGTTACATGGAAAAGATGGGTGTGGAAGGATATGGGCCAAATGCGGGCAATTGGGACTAGCTTAATGGTAAAAACTGGATGGCATGGACAAGTTGGGCTAAAGGGCCTGTTTCCATGCTGTAAATCTCTATTACTCTATGACTCTAACAGCGCCAGGGACCCAGGTTCAATTCCGGCCTCAGGTGACTGTGTGGAGTTTGCACGTTCTCCTTGTTTCTGCGTGGGTTTCCTCTGGGTGCTCCGGCTTCCTCCCACACTCCAAAGATGTGTGGGTTAGGTGAATTGGCCATGCTAAGTTGATCTTTAATATCAGGAGGATTATCAATGTAAATAAGTGGATTATCAGGGTTCCGGGCCTGGGTAGGATTGTTGTCAGTGCAGGCTTGATGGGCAAAATGGCCTCTTCCTGCACTATATGAATTCTATGATTCTATGATTTCTAGCCCATTTTTGCTGCATTTTCAATGTATCCCACTCACCTCACCTACCTCTAACATTTGCCATCTTGTATGTTTCTGTTTTCAACTTAATACCCTCCTTAAGTTCCTTGGTTATCCATGGTAGATTCTTTCTCCCCTTCAAGTCATTCTTTCTCATTGGGTGTATTTTTGCTGGGAGTCATGAATTATCTCTCTAAATGTCTGCCACTGCCCATTTATTGCTTTACCTACTGATTTTATTTTCATAGAATTCATAGAAACCCAACAGTGCAGAAAGAGACCATTTGGCCCATTGAGTCTGCACCAACCACAATCCCACCCAGGCCCTACCCCCATATTCACCCGCTAATCCCTCTAACCTACGCATCTCAGGACACTAAGGGGCAATTTTAGCACGGCCAGTCAACCTAACCTGCACATCTTTGGACTGTGGGAGGAAACCAGAGAACCCAGAGGAAACCCACGCAGACACAAGGAGAATGTGCAAACTCCACACAGACAGTGACCCGAGCCGGGAATCGAACCCAGGTCCCTGGAGCTGTGAAGCAACAGTGCCAACCACTGTGCTACCGTGCCGCCCTAACATCTATATGATCTATATGACCCATCCACTCTGCCCAATTCCATCCGCATGCCTTCGTAATTCCCCTTCTTTAAGTTGAACACTGATGTTTCAGTCCCAATTTTCTCCCACTCAAGCTGAAGGCTAAATTCTATCTCACTGTGATCACCATTTCCTAGAGGATCCTTGAGATCATTTATTGAACCTTCCATATTACAGATTACCAGATCCAAAATAGCCTGATCTCTCGTTGGCTCCATAACATCTTTCTCCAAGAAACCACTGCAAATGCACCACAAAGGATGACATCAATAATGTGCCAGAAGTTCTGAGACAAACATGTTTTAGTGAAGAGCTGAAGGAAATTAGTGTTAGTAGAGAAATGGTTTTGGGGAAATTGATGGGACTGATGGTGGATAAATCTCCAGGTCCTGTTAATCTTCATCCCAGAGTTCTTAACAAAGTGGCCATGGAAATCCATTGGTGGTTATTTTCCAAAATTCCTTGGACTCTGGAATAGTTCCTACAGATTGGAGGGTGGCTAATGTAAGGTCGCTATTCAAAAAGGGAGGTAGAGAGAAAACAGGGAACCAAAGACCAGTGAGCCTAATGGGAAGTTGCCAGGGTGTATTATCAAGGATTTCATTACTCAGCATTTGGAAGGGAATGGTAAAATCAGACAAAGTCAGCATGGATTTACAAAAAGGAAATGATGCTTGAGGAATCCATTGGAATTCTATGTGGATGTAACTCGTAGAGTTGACAGAGGAGAACCAGTGGATGTGGTTTATTTAGACTTTCAGAAGGCTTTCGACAAGGTCTCACATAACAGACTACTTTGTAAAGTTAAAGCACATGGATTGCAGGTAACGTCTTGAGATGGATGGAAATCTGGTCAGTAGATAGGAAGCAAAGAGTTGGCATAAATCGGTCTTTATCTGATTGGCAGTCAGTGACTAGTAGGTTTCCGCAGGGATCTGTGCTAGGACCCCAACTGTTCACATTATATATTAATGATTCGGAAGAGGGAACTGAATGTTATATCTCCAAATTTGCAGATGATACAAAGTTGGGCAGGAGGGTGAGCTGTGAGGTGGATGCAGAGATGCTTCAGCGTGATTTGGACAGGTTGTGTGTGTGGGCATCTGCATGGTAAATGCAGTATAATGTAGATAAATGTGAGGTTATCCACTTTGGTAGCAATAATAGGAAGACAGATTATTACTTCAATGGGTGTAAATTGAGAGAGGTGGATACTCAGCGAAACCTTGGAGTCCTCACGTATCAGTCACTGAAAGTAAGCGCGCAGGAACAGCAGGCAGTAAAGAAGGCAAATGGTATGTTGGTCTTCATAGCGAGAGGATTTGAGTATAGGGATAGGGATGTTTTGCTGCAATTGTATAGGGAGTTGGTGAGGCCACTAATGGAGTATTGTGTGCCGTTTTGGTGTCCTTATCTGAGGAAGGATGTCCTTGCTATCGAGGGAATACAGTGAAGGTTTACCAAGCTGATTCCTGGGATGGCAGGTCTGTCATATGAGGAGAGAATACGTCGGTTACGATTATATTCAATGGAGTTTCGAAGAGTGAGAGGGGATCTCAAAGAAGCTTATAAAATTCTAACAGGGTTAGACACGGTAGATTCAGAAAGAATGTTCCCAATGGTGGGGTCATAGTTTGAGGATAAGGGGTAAACCTTTTCGAACTGAGGTGAGGAGAAATTTCTTCACCCAGAGGGTGGTGAATGTGTGGAAAGTAGTTGAGGCCAAAATGTGTTATTTCAAGAAGAAACTAGATATAGCTCTTGTGGCTAAAGGGATCAAGGGATATGGAGGAAGTGAGGGATCAGGATATTGAATTTGGTAATCAGCAATGATCAAAATGAATGGCGGAGAAGGCTTGAAGGGTTGAATGGCCTACTCCGGCATCTCGTTTCTATGCTTCAATATGGATTCATTCTCTTGGCCATTTCCTATTTGATTGGACTAATCTGTATGAAAATTAAAGTTGCCCATGATTAATGCAGTGCTCTTTTTACATTAATTTGTTATTTGTTAATTTAAACTCTTTCCTACAGTGTGGCTACTTTCTGGGGGTTGATACAAAACTGCCACCATTCCCTTCCTTTGGGATTTGCCACTTCCCAAATCGGCTCCACATCCTCTGAGCCTAGGTCATCCCTCAGAACTGTACTTATTTCCTCTCTTATGAGCAGAGCTATCCCAGCACCTTTTCCTCCCTCCCTGTCTTTCCCAAAAGTCAAATAACGCTGAAATTGATTTCTGAACTCTCTTTGCAACCATGTCTCAGTAATGGCTATCAAATCAAACCCATTGTTCCATCAGCTCATTTACCTTGTTTTTTATGCCACGTGCATTAAGATACCGAACTCTTAATTTTGTTTTTCTCGAACATGGAATCCCTATGGTGCAGAAGGAGACCATTCAGCCCATCCAGTCTGAACCAAAAGGGCATGTACCCAGGTGCAAACCACCCTCCCCCCTGTCCTATCCCCGTACCTCTGTGCATGGTTAAGGTGGTTAATACCCCTAACCAACACATCTTGGGACACTAAGTGGTAATTTAGCATGGCCAATACACCTAACCTGCACATCTTTGGACTGTGGGAGGAAACCGGAGCACCTGGAGAAAACCCATGCAGATACGGGGAGAACATGCAAACTGCATACACTCACTTTTCCTCACACTGAGCACATCTTGAGGGACAGTAGAGCCACTGTTTGTTTTTTGCTGTTTATTCCGAAGTCTTCCTCTTTCCCTGTTACTTTTTCTGCCTACTGTTTCTAACACAATTTATCTCTTCCCTAACTTCCTGTTCAGGAAAGCCACCCAAAGTTATGATGCTCAATAATACATCTTCAAATCCAGGGAACACTCCCTCTTTGGGAACATATTATTCAGCTCCAGGACACGATAATACATTTTAAAAGATTTGGAATATTGGCAGCTTTCTCCCATCCGCGCCCACCACTTCTGGCAGGTCTGGCTGGGAGACGCGCGCCTACGGCCTTGAACAGGGATTTGCACATATGCAGAAAACGCATGCGCATCTTCCAGAACCGGCGAACAGTCGCCAGTCAGACCACGCTGGAAACTGGCGGGAAGGCAGGTAAGACATTTAAATCTTTTAAAAATTTATTTTAAATGTGTAGATTAGTTAATTATCAGGATCTTTCAGGTCTCGATCGAATCTCCCACCCCGCCAGGAGTACTTCATTCTGGCAGGGTTCAGACTAGCTCCCCACATTCGGAGAACTAGTGGGAGACCCTGCTGGAGTGAAGGGGGGCAATCGGGGCCCCCCAGGGGGTTGGGCGGCAGGGGGGTGGTGCCCCTGGACATGGGCACTCTGGCAGTGCCAGCCTATTCTCTTGGCACTGCCCAAGGGGCAGAGTGCCCATGCCCAGAGGGACACATTGGCACTGCCCAGTGGGCATTGGGCAGTGCCAAAGGGGTGAGGCCTGCTGTGGGTGGGGCCTAGATGTGATCAATGGGAGTGGGGGGTCCCACTGCCATTCTGCATTGGGATCAGCCTGGGATGGAGGGAGGGCAGTGATTGGGGCGGGCTGGGGGGGGGGGGGGGTGGTCTGCTGGGGAGGGCCTGCCTCCTGAAGGGGGGGGGGGGGAGGAACAAAGAACAAAGAAAATTACAGCACAGGAACAGGCCCTTCGGCCCTCCAAGCCTGCACCGACTTAACTAAAACCCCCTACCCTTCCGGGGACCACATCCCTCTATTCCTATCTCATTCATGTACTTGTCAAGATGCCCCTTAAAAGTCACTACCGTATCCGCTTCCACTACTTCCCCCGGCAACGAGTTCCAGGCACCCACCACCCTCTGTGTAAAAAATCTGCTTCATACATCTCTTTTAAACCTTGCCCCTCGCACCTTAAACCTATGCCCCCTAGTAATTGACTCTTCCTGGGAGAAAGCTTCTGACTATCCACTTTGTCCATGCCTCTCATAATCTTGTAGACTTCTATCAGAACAAAGAACAAAGAACAAAGAACAGTACAGCACAGGAAACAGGCCCTTCGGCCCTCCAAGCCTGTGCCGCTCCTTGGTCCAACTAGACCAATCGTTTGTATCCCTCCATTCCCAGGCTGCTCATGTGACTATTCAGGTAAGTCTTAAACGATGTCAGCGTGCCTGCCTCCACCACCCTACTTGGCAGCGCATTCCAGGCCCCCACCACCCTCTGTGTAAAAAACGTCCCTCTGATGTCTGAGTTATACTTCGCCCCTCTCAGCTTGAGCCCGTGACCCCTCGTGATCGTCACCTCCGACCTGGGAAAAAGCTTCCCACTGTTCACCCTATCTATACCCTTCATAATCTTGTATACCTCTATTAGATCTCCCCTCATTCTCCGTCTTTCCAAGGAGAACAACCCCAGTCTACCCAATCTCTCCTCATAGCTAAGACCCTCCATACCAGGCAACATCCTGGTAAACCTTCTCTGCACTCTCTCCAATGCCTCCACGTCCTTCTGGTAGTGCGGCGACCAGAACTGGACGCAGTACTCCAAATGTGGCCTAACCAGCGTTCTATACAGCTGCATCATCAGACTCCAGCTTTTATACTCTATACCCCGCCCTATAAAGGCAAGCATACCATATGCCTTCTTCACCACCTTCTCCACCTGTGTTGCCACCTTCAAGGATTTGTGGACTTGCACACCTAGGTCCCTCTGTGTTTCTATATAGGCAGCAGGGGGGGGGGGTCTGCCCGGGTGAGGGGGGTGGGGGGATCACCACTGCTGGTGGAGGTGGATTGGACATCAGGGTGCTCTGGGACTGCGGGGGACGGGTGTGGGGGGTCAGGGCAGGCCCAGGAATTGTTGTGGGGGCCACGATCGGGCCATGGGGGGGCTGGAGGGCAGCACTGCGGGGGTCCCAGGCTGGCCAGCTATCGAGCCGGACAGCAAACGGGGAGCTGACAGATCGCGGCCACTGTGCATGCGCAGAGTTCCAGAACTGTCAAACTCCGGCGTGAATAGGCCCCGTGCTCCTGGGTTTTTAATGAGATTCATGACTGTCATGCGCTGTAATGTTCTATGTTCTATGACTGGGACCTCTGCATTGCATAGTGTGCGGAGATTCAGGCGAGAACATAAGAACATAAGAACATAAGAAATAGGAGCAGGAGTAGGCCATCTAGCCCCTCGAGCCTGCCCCGCCATTCAATAAGATCATGGCTGATCTGACGTGGATCAGTACCACTTACCCGCCTGATCCCCATAACCCTTAATTCCCTTACCGATCAGGAATCCATCCATCCGCGCTTTAAACATATTCAGCGAGGTAGCCTCCACCACCTCAGTGGGCAGAGAATTCCAGAGATTCACCACCCTCTGGGAGAAGAAGTTCCTCCTCAACTCTGTCTTAAACCGACCCCCCTTTATTTTGAGGCTGTGTCCTCTAGTTTTATCTTCCTTACTAAGTGGAAAGAATCTCTCCGCCTCCACCCTATCCAGCCCCCGCATTATCTTATAAGTCTCCATAAGATCCCCCCTCATCCTTCTAAACTCCAACGAGTACAAACCCAATCTCCTCAGCCTCTCCTCATAATCCAAACCCCTCATCTCCGGTATCAACCTGGTGAACCTTCTCTGCACTCCCTCCAATGCCAATATATCCTTCCTCATATAAGGGGACCAATACTGCACACAGTATTCCAGCTGCGGCCTCACCAATGCCCTGTACAGGTGCATCAAGACATCCCTGCTTTTATATTCTATCCCCCTCGCAATATAGGCCAACATCCCATTTGCCTTCTTGATCACCTGTTGTACCTGCAGACTGGGCTTTTGTGTCTCATGCACAAGGACCCCCAGGTCCCTTTGCACGGTAGCATGTTTTAATTTGTTTCCATTGAGATAGTAATCCCATTTGTTATTATTTCCTCCAAAGTGTATAACCTCGCATTTATCAACGTTATACTCCATTTGCCATATCCTCGCCCACTCACTCAGCCTGTCCAAATCTCTCTGCAGATCTTCTCCGTCCTCCACACGATTCACTTTTCCACTTATCTTTGTGTCGTCTGCAAACTTCGTTACCCTACACTCCGTCCCCTCCTCCAGACCATCTATATAAATGGTAAACAGTTGCGGCCCGAGTACCGATCCCTGCGGCACGCCACTAGTTACCTTCCTCCAACCGGAAAAACACCCATTTATTCCGACTCTTTGCTTCCTGTCGGATAGCCAGTCCCCAATCCACTTTAACACACTACCCCCAACTCCGTGTGCCCTAATCTTCTTCAGCAGCCTTTTATGGGGCACCTTATCAAACGCCTTTTGGAAATCCAAAATCACTGCATCCACCGGTTCTCCTCCATCAACCACCCTAGTCACATCTTCATAAAAATCCAACATGTTCGTCAAGCACGACTTTCCCCTCATGAATCCATGCTGCGTCTGATTGATCGAACCATTTCTATCCAGATGCCCTGCTATCTCCTCTTTAATAATGGATTCCAGCATTTTCCCTACTACAGACGTTAAGCTGACCGGCCTATAGTTACCCGCCTTTTGTCTCCTTCCTTTTTTAAACAGCGGCGTAACATTAGCCGTTTTCCAATCAACCGGCACTACCCCAGAATGCAACGAGTTTTGATAAATAATCACTAACGCATCCACTATTACCTCTGACATTTCTTTCAATACCCTGGGATGCATTCCATCCGGACCCGGGGACTTGTCCACCTTCAGTCCCATTAGTCTACCCAGCACTGCCTCTCTGGTAACATTAATTGTATTAAGTATTTCTCCTGCTGCCAACCCTCTATCGTTAATATTTGGCAAACTATTTGTGTCCTCCACCGTGAAGACCGACACAAAAAACTTATTTAAAGACTCAGCCATATCCTCATTTCCTATTATTAACTCCCCCCTCTCGTCCTCCAAGGGTCCAACATTCACTCTAGCCACTCTATTCCTTTTTATATATTTATAAAAACTTTTACTATCATTTTTTATATTAATTGCTAGCCGAGCTTCATAGTCTATCCTTCCTTTCTTTATCGCTTTCTTAGTCTCTCTTTGTTGTTTCTTAAATTTTTCCCAATCACTTGTCTCTCCACTATTTTTGGCCACTCTGTACGCAGCTGTTTTTATTTTAATACTCTCCTTTATTTCCTTCGTTATCCACGGCTGGTTCTCCCTTTCTTACAATCCTTGTTTTTTGCTGGAATATATTTTTGCTGAGAACTGAAAAGGATCTCCTTAAAAATCCTCCACTGTTCCTCAGCTATCCTACCTGCCAGCCTGCTCTCCCAGTCTACCTTAGCCAATTCATCCCTCATCCTAAGCTATCAGAACTGCCATGATCTCGACCAGTTTTGCCACCAATTTTGGGAGAATCACCCCCAGTATTTTTAATGCATTAAGAAACTGACTACCAAGCACCATTGCCTGGATTCATAAATGTTTTTGGGGCTGCACTCATCAAGGCAAGTGGGGAGCATTCCATCACTCTCCTGACTTGTGCCTTGTAAATAGTGGCCAGCCTTTGGGGAATCAGGAAGTGAGTTACTCCCCACATGATTCCCAGCCTCTGACCTGCTCTGGTAGCCACAGTATTTCTACAGCTAGTCCAGTTCAGTGTCTGGTCAATGGTAATCCCCCAGGATATTGGCAGAGAGGAGATTCAGCGATGGTAATGCTGTTGAATATCAAGGGGTGATGGTTCAGTCCTCTCTTGTTGGACATGGTTATTGCCTGCAACTTGCGTATTATGAATGCTACTTGCCAGCAAGCAGCCCAAGCCTGGTTATTGTTCAGGTCTTGTTCATAGAATCATACAGCGCAGAAGAAGCCCTTTGGCCCATTGAGTTTGCACCAACACATTCGAAACACCTCAACCCCCACGTAATCCCACTTGGTCCATAGCCCTGAATGTTATGACGTGCCAAGTGCTCATCCAGATACTTTTTAAGAACTTGGCTATTTGTTTGCCCAACTAGTTAAAACCAGCTCCAGGACTTTGTAAGTTGTGCCTCTAGAAACAGAGGCCTCAGAGTGCTGCTCTGCCTGCACCGTGAGTGCTGCTCTGACTGCACCGTGAGTGCTGCTCTGACTGCACCGTGAGTGCTGCTCTGACTGCACCGTGAGTGCTGCTCTGACTGCACCGCGAGTGCTGCTCTGACTGCACCGCGAGTGCTGCTCTGACTGCACCGCGCGTGCTGCTCTGACTGCACCGCGCGTGTTGCTCTGACTGCACCATGAGTGCTGCTCTGACTGCACCACGAGTGCTGCTCTGACTGCACCGTGAGTGCTGCTCTGACTGCACCGTGAGTGCTGCTCTGACTGCACCGTGAGTGCTGCTCTGACTGCACCGTGAGTGCTGCTCTGACTGCACCGTGAGTGCTTCTCTGACTGCACCGTGAGTGCTGCTCTGATTGCACGGTGAGTGCTGCTCTGCCTGTGAGGAGTGCTTTTGGAGTTGGATGAAAACAGGGTGTTCGGTGAAACAGGCAGCAAAGGCTACAAGGGAGAGTGCTGATTTGTCAGTAAGTGTTATTTTTTCCTTTTGCTCTTGGCATTATAGTTGTTGTACATGACAATAGTGTTTCTGTGTAATTTCTATGGTTTATGGTTTGAAAAGATTACATTCTGTAGTAACAAGGAGCAGGAAAGAAGGGCCCTAGAAAATTGGATATAATCTGAAACAAAACATAGAACATAGAACAGTACAGCACAGAACAGGCCCTTTGGCCCACGATGTTGTGCCGAGCTTTATCTGAAACCAAGATCAAGCTATCCCACTCCCTATCATCCTGGTGTGCTCCATGTGCCTATCCAATAACCGCTAAAATGTTCCCAAAGTGTCTGACTCCACTATCACTGCAGGCAGTCCATTCCACACCCCAACCACTCTCTGCGTAAAGAACCTACCTCTGAAATCCTTCCTATATCTCCCACCACGAACCCTATAGTTAAAACCCCTTGTAATAGCTCCATCCACCCGAGGAAATAGTCTTTCAACGTTCACTCTATCCCCTTCATCATTTTATAAACCTCTATTAAGTCTCCCCTCAGCCTCCTCGCTCCAGAGAGAACAGCCCTAGCTCCCTCAACCTTTCCTCATAAGACCTACCCTCCAAACCAGGCAGCATCCTGGTAAATCTCCTCTGCATTCTTTCCAGCGCTTCCACATCCTTCTTATAGTGAGGTGACCAGAACTGCACACAATATTCCAAATGTGGTCTCATCAAGGTCCTGTACAGTTGCAGCATAACCCCACGGCTCTTAAACTCCAACCCCCTGTTAATAAAAGCTAACACACTATAGGCCTTCTTCACAGCTCTATCCACTTGAGTGGCAACCTTTAGAGATCTGTGGATATGAACCCCAAGATCTCTCTGTTCCTCCACAGTCTTCAGAACCCTATCTTTGACCCTGTAATCCACATTTACATTCGTCCTACCAAAATGAATCACCTCACATTTATCAGGGTTAAACTCCATTTGCCATTTTTCAGCCCAGCTTTGCATCCTATGTCTCTTTGCAGCCTACAACAGCCCTCCACCTCATCCACTACTCCACCAATCTTGGTGTCATCAGCAAATTTACTGATCCACCCTTCAGCCCCCTCCTCTAAGTCATTAATAAAAATCACAAAGAACAGAGGACCAAGCACTGATCCCTGTGGCACTCCGCTAGCAACCTGCCTCCAGTCCGAAAATTTTCCATCCACCACCACCCTCTGTCTTCGATCAGATAGCCAGTTACCTATCCAATCGGCTAACTTTCCCTCTATCCCACACCTCCTTACTTTCATCATAAGCCGACCATGGGGGACCTTATCAAACGCCTCACTAAAATCCATGTATATGACATCAACTGCCCTACCTTCATCAACACACTTAGTTACCTCCTCAAAAAATTCAATCAAATTTGTGAGGCACGACTTGCCCTTCACGAATCCGTGCTGACTATCCCGGATTAATCTGCATCTTTCTAAATGGTCGTAAATCCCATCCCCAAAGACCTTTTCCATCAATTTACCAACCACCGAAGTAAGACTAACCGGTCTATAATTACCAGGGTCATTTCTGTTCCCTTTCTTAAACTTTCAAAGCTATCTTTCACAGTGCTCAGCAAAAGTATATACCAGTGATAAGGAAGGACTGTAGAAAAAGAAATAATCAGCCATGGATATCTAAGGAAATAAAGGAATGTATCAAATTGAAAGAAAATGCATACAAAGTGGCAAAGATTAATGGGAAACTAGAGGATTAGGAAATCTTTAAAGATCAACAGAAAGCCACAAAAAAATCTATAAAGAAAAGTAAGATGGATTATGAGAGTAAACTAGCTCAGGATATAAAAACAGACAGCAAAAGTTTCGACAAATATATAAAACGAAAAAAAGAGTGGCTAAAGTAAACATTGGTCCTTTAGAGGACGAGAAGGGGGATGTAATAACTGGAAATGAGAAAATGGCTGAGGCATTGAACAGGTATTTTGTGTCGGTCTTCACAATGAAAGACACAAATATCATGCCAAAAATTGATGGCAGGAAGGCTATGGCAGGTGAGGACCTAGAAACTATCATTATCACAAAAGGGGTAGTATTGGGCAAGTAAAGGTAGACAAGTCTCCTGATGGAATGCATCCCAGGGTAGTAATGGAGATGGCGGGAGAAACAGCAAATGCGCTAAAGGTAATTTACCAAAGTTCGCTGGACTCTGGGGTGGTTCCCGCAGATTGGAAAACAGCAAATGTGATGCCACTATTTAAAAAAGGAGGTAGACAAAAGGCGGGTAACTATAGGCCGGTTAGCTTAACATCTGTAGCAGGGAAAATGTTTGAATCTATCATCAAGGAAGAAATAGCAAGACATCTGGATATAAATTTTCCCATTGGTAAAATGCAGCATGGATTTATGAAGGGAAGGTCATGTTTGACTAATGTAGTGGAATTCTTAGAGAACATTACATGCTCAGTGGACAACGGGGAACCTGTGGATGTGATGTATCTGGATTTCCAGAAGGCATTTGACAAGGTGCCGCACCAAAGACTGCTGCATAAGATAAAGATGCACGGTGTTACGGAGTAGGAGGCCATCTGGCCCCTCGAGCCTGCTCCGCCATTCAATAAGATCATGGCTGATCTTTTCGTGGACGCAGCTCCACTTACCCACCCGCTCACCATAACCCTTAATTCCTTTACTGTTCAAAAATTTATCTATCCTTGCCTTAAAAACATTCAACTGCCTCAACTGCTTCACTGGGCAGGGAATTCCACAGATTTACAACAATGCAATTTTTTACCATTTAAATAATAGTCCATTTTGCTGTTATTCTTACCAAAATGGATGACCTCACATTTAAAATGCTGCAATCCCACAAATCTACAATGCCATTATACACACTGAAATAAAGTTTAAACTATAACATGCTCAGCTACAGGTGCTGTACATAATTTTACCTGGAGGGAGTGTCCTCCTCAACTCAGTCCTAAATCTGCTCCCCCTTATTTTGAGGCCATGCCCCCTAGTTCTAGTTTCACCTGCCAGTGGAAACAACTTCCTTGCTTTTATCTGATCTATTCGCTTCATAATCTTGTATGTTTCTATAAAATCTGAGTATAGCTCCCGTCTACTCAGTCTCTCCTCATAAGCCAACCCTCTCAACTCTGGAATCAACCTAGTGAGTCTCCTCTGCACCCCGTCCAGTGCCAGTATATCCTTTCTCAAGTAAGGAGACCAAAACTACAGTACTCCAGGTGTGGCCTCACCAGCACCTTATAAAGCTGCAACATAACCTCACTGTTTTTGAACTCTGTCCCTCTAGCAATGAAGGACAAAACTCAATTTTCCTTCTTAATTACCTGCTGCACCTGCAAACCGACTCCTTGTGATTCTTGCACAAGGACACCCAGGTCCCGCTGCACAGCAGCATGCTGCAATTTTTTACCATTTAAATAATAGTCCATTTTGCTGTTATTCCTACCAAAATGGATGACCTCACATTTAAAATGCTGCAATCCCACAAATCTACAATGCCATTATACACACTGAAATAAAGATTAAACTATAACATGTTCAGCTACAGGTGCTGTACAGAATTTTACCTGGAGGGAGTGTCCAGCTGGGTTAAGGCTAAAACGAAAGGTCTCATTAAATGATGGCTCCCGATCGTGCCTGCAGACCCGAGTTTTTTTCTTAAACATTCGCTTTTGTGTTGAAATGTTGATGACATATAATTTCACATACAGGTCTGAGAATAAAAAAAGAAACTTGCATTTATATCACACTTTCACAACCACTGACCATCTCAAAGTAATTTACAGCCAGTTGAATCTTTTGAAGTGTTCTGATGTAATAAAGTCAACAGCCAATTTTCACACAATAAACTCTCACAAGTTGTGCAACATCCTAATGACCATGTCATGTTAATTGAGGAATAAACATTGGCCAGGTCACATGCTGTTTGTTGAAATGGTGACATGGGACCTTTTACATCTGAACAGGCAGAATACAGACAATAACATGAAGGGTTCAATCTAGTGCAGTACTGAGCAACGCAGACTAGTAAAGAGCCAGGTTTGATCCTTTGTCAATCTTAATTTAGGAGCTATCAGCAATGAATGTTGGCGATTCTCAAATTCATCCAACTCAATAACCTGTTCCTGCTTTGCTGCCATAGCCTTTAATCCCCTGCACCCCAGGAGTGATAGCGAACTCTTTCTCAAAAACATATGGTGTGGAATTTTCTCAGAAAAAGTCTAAGCGTAAAACGGGCTAGAAAACGGGTGAAAAGCAAATTACTGCAGATGCTGGAATCTGAAACCAAAAGAGAAAATGCTGGAAAATCTCAGCAGGTCTGGCAGCATCTGTAAGGAGAGAAAAGAGCTGACATTTCGAGTCCAGATGACCCTGACAGCTTTGACAAAGGGTCATCTGGACTCGAAATGTCAGCCCTTTTCCCTCCTTACAAATGCTGCCAGACCTGCTGAGATTTTCCAAGAAAATGGGAGTTTTCTCATCCGAGGTTAGTCATGGTCATTTACAGCACTCCATGTAATACAAATGTGAATGTCGCAGTGGAGAGGGAATGAGGGGAGGGGTGGAGGGGGGGCGGGGGTGGTTGAGTTTCCCTAGTTACTCTTTTGCCCTTTACATATTTGTCGAAGCTCTTTGGATTCTCCTTTGCCTTATCTGCCAAAACAATCTCGTGTCCCTTTTTTGCCCTCCTGATTTCTCTCTTAACTCTACTCTAACACCCTCTATACTCTTCAAGGGACCCGCTTGATCCCAGCTACCTATGCATGTCAGGTGCCTCCTTCTTCTTCTTGACCAGGGTCTCAATATCCCGAGTCATCCAGGGTTCTCTACTTCTACCAGCCTTGCCCTTCACTCTAAGAAGAATGTGTTTATCCTGAACCCTGGTTCACACACTTTTGAAAGCCTCCCACTTACCAGACATCCCTTTGCCTTCCCACAGACTCCCCCAATTAACTGTTGAAAGTTCCTGCCTGATGCCATCAAAATTGGCCTTGCCCCAATTTAGAATTTTAACTTTTGGGCCAAACCTATCATTATCCATAGCGATCTTAAAAGTAACAGAATTATGGTCACTGGTCCCAAAGTGATCCCTCGCTAACTAGATTCTCAGCAGGAGTACTGAGGTGAGTAAAGTGCTGTGATTTATTTATTTATTTATTCATTTAACCCGTTTTTTTCGCGGGCTTTTTTCAAAGGTTTAAACTCTGAGGAAGTGGGAGTAGGCTGCAGGGGATTCTGGGAGATTGTGTTTTTTAATATAAAAGTCGCTCTAAACAGCGGGCAGCGTCAGGAGCGGGCTGTGGAGTGAGTGGGAAGCTGAATGAAAGCTGTCAGGGCTTTGGCTCACAGTGAGTGGGAAGCTGAGTGAAAGCTGTCAGGGCTTTGGCTCACAGGGCTTAGGCGGTAAGGGCGAGGCAGGGTAAGTTATTTTTATCCAAAGCTATATAGGATAAGGGTAACTATGAGTGATAGGCCAGTTCGGTGCTTCCTATGTGGGATGTGGGAGTTCCTGGAAACACCTAGCCTCCCGGAGGACCACATTTGCGCTAGGTGCGTGGAACTGCAGCTCCTGAGGGACTGCGTCACGGAACTGCAGCTGCAGATTGCTGACCTTGGTCTAGTCAGGGAGAATGAGAGAATAATTGACATGAGATATAGGGAACTAGTTACACCGGGGCATCGGGAGGAAGACAAGTGGGTCACAGTTAGGAGGAGTAAAGGTCAGAAGGGTAACGTACCAGAGAGTACTCCAGTGGCTGTCTCTCATAATAGGAAGGGCTCGGCGACAGGTGTGAGGGGGGAGGGGAGTGAGCAATTAGTGGAGGGGTCACCTGTGGTTGTCCCACTCCAAAACAAGTATATTGTTTTGGATAGTGTGGAGGAGGATGACTCTCCAGGGGTAAGCCACAGTGACCAGGTCACTGGCACAGAGTCAGGCTCTGTAGCCCGGAAAGGAAAGAGAGGGGTTAGGAGAGCAATCGTGGTGGGGGATGCGTCGGTTAGAGGTACGGACAGGCGATTCTGTGGGTGCGAACGGGACTCCAGGATGGTAGTCTGCCTACCTGGTGCTGGGGTAATGGATGTCTCCAAGCGGATAGGAGGCATCTTAAAAGGGGAAGATAAAGAACGGATGTCATTGTACACATTGGTGCAAATGACGTAGATAGGAAGAGCAGGGGGATCCTATGAGAGCAATTCAGGGAGTTGGGAAACAGACTAAAAAGTAGGGCCTCCAGGGTGGCCATCTCTGAGCTGCTCCCAATGCCTCGTGCCAGTGAGGCGAAGAATAGGGAGTTAGTAAAATCCAGGAGAGGATGGCACCTGTACAAGAAGGACGGGTCACAACTAAGTTGGAAGGGCACGAATATCCTGGCTGGGAGTTTTGCTAGTGCAGTTCGGGGGGGTTTAAACTAGTCTGGCAGGGGGGTGGGGATAAAAATATTAGGTCGACAAGTGTAGAGGCTGGGGACGAGGTTGGGGCTGGGACAAGGCTGGCAAAGAAGAAGAGCACTCTGGGGGAGGATGACCTCATTGGGACTGGAGGTCTGGAGTGCTTATATTTCAATGCAAGGAGCGTAGCAGGTAAGACAGATGAACTTAGGGCCTTAATGCTCATGAGGAATTTGATTGTGGTTGCGGTGACAGAGACTTGGTTGAAAGAGGGACAGGACTGGCAGCTGAATATTCCGGGGTACAAGTGTTTTAGGCGAGACAGAGGAGGGACCAAAAGAGGTGGGGGAGTAGCAGTATTAGTTGGAGAGCATATTACAGCGGTGCAGAGGGAGGACAATTCAGAGGGGTCGTGTAACGAGTCACTCTGGGTGGAGCTTAGAAACAGGAAGGGCGCAGTCACTATGTTGGGGGTATACTACAGGCCCCCCAACAGCCCAAGGGAAGTGGAAGAACGGATATGTCAGGAGATACTGGATAGGTGCAGGAAAAATAGGGTTGTTGTAGTGGGAGACTTCAATTTGTCTGGTATAGACTGGAAATCGCTGAGAGCTGGGACTCTGAATGGGGAGGAATTTGTAAAACGCGTACAGGAGGGTTCTTTGGAACAATATGTAGATAGCCCGACTAGAGAGGGGGCTATACTGGACCTAGTACTGGGGAATGAGCCCGGTCAGGTCTTCAAAGTTTCGGTTGGGGAACATGTGGCAAATAGTGACCACAATTCTGTTAGCTTTAGGATAGTGATGGAAAATGATGAGTGGTGTCCCAAGGGTAAGGTGTTGGATTGGGGGAAGGCTAACTTTTGTAGGATTAGGCAGAAATTGGCAGCTCTTGATTGGGAGAGGCTGTTTGAGGGTAAATCCACATCTGGCATGTGGGAGTCTTTTAAGGAACAGTTGTTAGGGCTGCAGGACAGGCATATGCCTGTACAAAAGATGGATAGGAAGGGTAGGATTCGAGAACCGTGGATAACCAGGGAAATTGAGGGACTGGTCAAAAAGAAAAGAGAGGCGTATGTTAGGTCCAGGCAGCAAAAAACAGAGGGAGCTCTGGAGGAGTACAAAGAAAGTAGGAAAGAACTCAAACGGGGAATTAGAAGGGCAAAAAGGGGTCACGAAATGTCCTTGGCAGACAGCATTAAGGAGAATCCCAAGGCATTTTATTGATACGTTAGGAACAAAAGGGTTGTCAGGGAAAAAATCGGACCTCTCAGGGACAAAAGTGGGGAATTATGCTTTAGAGAATTGGAGGATAGCTAATGTGGTCCCGTTATTTAAGAAGGGTAGGAAGGATAACTCGGGTAATTATAGGCCGGTGAGCTTGACGTCCGTGGTGGGGAAGTTGTTGGATAAGATTCTTAGAGATAGGATGTATGTGCATTTAGAAAGGAATAAACTCATTAACGATAGTCAGCATGGTTTTGTGAGAGGGAGGTCATGCCTCACTAACCTGGTGGAGTTTTTTGAAGCAGTGACCAGAATGGTTGACGAGGGAAGGGCCGTGGATGTCGTCTATATGGACTTTAGTAAAGCGTTTGACAAAGTCCCTCATGGTAGGCTGGTGAAAAAGGTTGGATCTCATGGGATAAAGGGGGAGGTGGCTAGATGGGTGGAGAACTGGCTTGGTCACAGAAGACAGAGGGTGGTAGTGGAAGGGTCTTTTTCCGGCGGGAGGCCTGTGACTAGTGGTGTTCCGCAGGGCTCTGTATTGGGACCTCTGCTGTTTGTGATTTATATAAACGATCTGGTAGAAGGTGTAACTGGGGTGATCAGTAAGTTTGCGGACGACACAAAATTGGCAGGACTTGCACATAGTGAGGAGCATTGTCAGAAGCTACAGAAGGATATAGATAGGCTGGAAATTTGGGCAAAGAAATGGCAGATGGAGTTCAATCCTGATAAATGCGAAGTGTTGCATTTTGGTAGAAATAATGTCGGGAGGAGCTATACGATAAATGGCAGAACCATAAAGGGTGTAGATTCGCAGAGCGACCTGGGTGTGCAAGTCCACAGATCCTTGAAGGTGACGTCACAGGTGGAGAAGGTGGTGAAGAAGGCATATGGCATGCTTGCCTTTATAGGACGGGGCATAGAGTATAAAAGTTGGGGTCTGATGTTGCAGATGTATAGAACGTTGGTTCGGCCGCATTTGGAATACTGCGTCCAGTTCTGGTCGGCACACGACCAGAAGGACGTGGAGGCTTTGGAGAGAGTACAGAGGAGGTTTACCAGGATGTTGCCTGGTATGGAGGGGCTTATTTATGAGGAGAGATTGGGTAAACTGGGGTTGTTCTCCCTGGAAAGACGGAGGATGAGGGGAGACTTAATAGAGGTGTATAAAATTATGAAAGGCATAGATAGCGTGAACGGTGGGAAGCTTTTCCCCAGGTCGGTGGTGACGCTCACGAGGGGTCATAGGTTCATTGACTGGCAGACTCAAGTCGGTAAGGGTGGAATGGAGGAAGAGTTCTTAGAATGCTGTCGGGATAGTTTCCTTGAACAGCATGTTACGGAACCGACGAGGGAACGAGCTATTTTGGATCTGGTATTGTGTAACGAGGTAGGTAGAATTAAGGATCTTATTGTGAAGGACCCTCTTGGGTCTAGTGACCACAATATGGTCGAATTTCTGATTCAGATGGAAGAGGAGAAAGTTTGGTCCCAAACCAGTGTCCTCTGTTTGAACAGAGGGAAATATGATAGGATGAGGGATGAATTGGCTAAGGTAGACTGGGAAAGCAGGCTGGCAGGTAGGATAGCTGAGGAACAGTGGAGGATTTTTAAGGAGATCCTTTTCAGTTCTCAGCAAAAATATATTCCAGCAAAAAACAAGGATTGTAAGAAAAGGGAGAACCAGCCGTGGATAACGAAGGAAATAAAGGAGAGTATTAAAATAAAAACAGCTGCGTACAGAGTGGCCAAAAATAGTGGAGAAACAAGTGATTGGGAAAAATTTAAGAAACAACAAAGAGAGACTAAGAAAGCGATAAAGAAAGGAAGGATAGACTATGAAGCTAGGCTAGCAATTAATATAAAAAATGATAGTAAAAGTTTTTATAAATATATAAAAAGGAATAGAGTGGCTAGAGTGAATGTTGGACCCTTGGAGGACGAGAGGGGGGAGTTAATAGTGGGAAATGAGGATATGGCTGAGTCTTTAAATAAGTTTTTTGTGTCGGTCTTCACGGTGGAGGACACAAATAGTTTGCCAAATATTAACGATAGAGGGTTGGCAGCAGGAGAAATACTTAATACAATTAATGTTACCAGAGAGGCAGTGCTGGGTAGACTAATGGGACTGAAGGTGGACAAGTCCCCGGGTCCGGATGGAATGCATCCCAGGGTATTGAAAGAAATGTCAGAGGTAATAGTGGATGCGTTAGTGATTATTTATCAAAACTCGTTGCATTCTGGGGTAGTGCCGGTTGATTGGAAAATGGCTAATGTTACGCCGCTGTTTAAAAAAGGAAGGAGACAAAAGGCGGGTAACTATAGGCCGGTCAGCTTAACGTCTGTAGTAGGGAAAATGCTGGAATCCATTATTAAAGAGGAGATAGCAGGGCATCTGGATAGAAATGGTTCGATCAATCAGATGCAGCATGGATTCATGAGGGGAAAGTCGTGCTTGACGAACATGTTGGATTTTTATGAAGATGTGACTAGGGCGGTTGATGGAGGAGAACCGGTGGATGCGGTGTTTTTGGATTTCCAAAAGGCGTTTGATAAGGTGCCCCATAAAAGGCTGCTGAAGAAGATTAGGGCACACGGAGTTGGGGGTAGTGTGTTAAAGTGGATTGGGGACTGGCTATCCGACAGGAAGCAAAGAGTCGGAATAAATGGGTGTTTTTCCGGTTGGAGGAAGGTAACTAGTGGCGTGCCGCAGGGATCGGTACTCGGGCCGCAACTGTTTACCATTTATATAGATGATCTGGAGGAGGGGACGGAGTGTAGGGTAACGAAGTTTGCAGACGACACAAAGATAAGTGGAAAAGTGAATCGTGTGGAGGACGGAGAAGATCTGCAGAGAGATTTGGACAGGCTGAGTGAGTGGGCGAGGATATGGCAAATGGAGTATAACATTGATAAATGCGAGGTTATACACTTTGGAGGAAATAATAACAAATGGGCCTACTATCTCAATGGAAACAAATTAAAACATGCTACCGTGCAAAGGGACCTGGGGGTCCTTGTGCATGAGACGCAAAAGCCCATTCTGCAGGTACAACAGGTGATCAAGAAGGCAAATGGGATGTTGGCATATATTGCGAGGGGGATAGAATATAAAAGCAGGGATGTCTTGATGCACCTGTACAGGGCATTGGTGAGGCCGCAGCTGGAATACTGTGTGCAGTATTGGTCCCCTTATATGAGGAAGGATATATTGGCATTGGAGGGAGTGCAGAGAAGGTTCACCAGGTTGATACCGGAGATGAGGGGTTTGGATTATGAGGAGAGGCTGAGGAGATTGGGTTTGTACTCGTTGGAGTTTAGAAGGATGAGGGGGGATCTTATGGAGACTTATAAGATAATGCGGGGGCTGGATAGGGTGGAGGCGGAGAGATTCTTTCCACTTAGTAAGGAAGTTAAAACTAGAGGACACAGCCTCAAAATAAAGGGGGGTCGGTTTAAGACAGAGTTGAGGAGGAACTTCTTCTCCCAGAGGGTGGTGAATCTCTGGAATTCTCTGCCCACTGAGGTGGTGGAGGCTACCTCGCTGAATATGTTTAAAGCGCGGATGGATGGATTCCTGATCGGTAAGGGAATTAAGGGTTATGGGGATCAGGCGGGTAAGTGGTACTGATCCACGTCAGATCAGCCATGATCTTATTGAATGGCGGGGCAGGCTCGAGGGGCTAGATGGCCTACTCCTGCTCCTATTTCTTATGTTCTTATGTTCTTATGTTCTTAACCAACCTGCCATGTGGGACTTTGTCAAATGCCTTACTGAAATCCATATAGACGACATCCACGACCCTTCCTTCATCAACCGTTTTTGTCACTTCCTCAAAAAACTCCACCAAATTTGTAAGGCACGACCTCCCTCTTACAAAACCATGCTGTCTGTCACTAATGTGATTGTTCCGTTCTAAATGCACATACATCCTGTCTCTAAGAATCCTCTCCAACAACTTCCCTACCACGGACGTCAAGCTCACCGGTCTATAATTTCCTGGGTTATCCCTGCTACCCTTCTTAAACAACGGGACCACATTCGCTATCCTCCAATCCTCAGGGACCTCACCCGTGTCCAAAGAAGCGACAAAGATTTCCGTCAGAGGCCCAGCAATTTCATCTCTCGTCTCCCTGAGCAGTCGAGGATAGATGCCATCAGGCCCTGGGGCTTTGTCAGTTTTAATGTTCCCTAAAAACCCTAACACTCCCTCTCTTGTACTGGAGATTTTCTCTGACGGGTCAACACCTCCCTCCGAGACACTCCCAGTTGACACGCCCCTCTCCCTCGTGAATACCGATGCAAAGTATTCATTTAGGATCTCCCCTATTCCCTTGGGTTCTAAGCATAATTCCCCTCCTTTGTCCCTGAGAGGTCCGATTTTATAATTCTAACTGACTCAATTTCTCCTCATACATCAATGCTGCCATCCCAG
This sequence comes from Mustelus asterias, assembly GCF_964213995.1. Lineage (NCBI taxonomy): Eukaryota > Metazoa > Chordata > Chondrichthyes > Carcharhiniformes > Triakidae > Mustelus > Mustelus asterias. Next base: position 85,594,792 of record NC_135819.1, on the reverse strand, counting down.
GGCTCAGACGGGTAAACCTCTGCACTTCTTCCATTGCAAGAACATCCTTCCTCAGAAAAGGGGACCAAAACTAGGGAAGGTCAAGGTATTGGAGGTGTTGGCTGCCTCAAAAGTGGATAAATAACCAGGTCCAGATGAACTGTGCCCCAGGCTGCTGTGGGAGGCAAGGGAGGAGATTGCAGGGGCTCTGACCCAAATTTTCAATTCCTCTCTGGCCACAGGGGAGGTGCCAGATGACTGGAGAACAACTAATGTGGTTCCGCCAATGAATAAGGGTTGTCGAGATAAACCAGGGAACTACAGACCAGTGAGTCTCACGTCAGTGGTAGGGAAACTATTGGAGAAACTTCTGAAGGAGAGCATCTATCTCCACTTGGAGAGGCAAAGCTTGATCAGGTCAGCATGGCTTCGTCAGAGGGAGGCCATGCCTGACAAATTTGATTGTATTTTGTGAGGAGGTGACCAGGTGTGTAGATGAGGGCAGTGTAGTCGATGTAGTTTATATGGATTTCAGCAAAGCCTTTGACAAGGCCCCACATGGGAGACTTGTTAAGAAGGCAAGTTCACATGGGATACAGAGTAATTTGATATAGTGGGTTCAAAATGGACTCAGTTGTAGGAGACAGAGGGTGACAGAAGGCTGCTTTAGTGACTGGAAGCCAGTGTCCAGTGGCGTACCACAGGGGTCTGTGTTGGGCCCCCTATTATTCGTAATTTATATAAATGACATTGATGACTATGTGGGGGAAGGATTAGTAAGCTTGTGAATGACACAAACATTGAACGCATGATTAACAGTGAGGTGGAGTGTCTTGGGCTACAAAAAGATATGGATGGAATGATCAAATAGGCAGGTAAGTGGCAGATGAAATTTAACCCTGAAAAATGTGAGGTGATACACTTTGGAAGGAGTAATTTGACAAGAAAGTACTCAATGAATGGCATGACATGAGGAAGTTCTGTGGAACACAGGGACCTTGATGTGTTTCTCTGAAGGCAGAAGGACATAAGAACATAAGAAATAGGAGCAGGAGTAGGCCATCTAGCCCCTCGAGCCTGCCCCGCCATTCAATAAGATCATGGCTGATCTGAAGTGGATCAGTTCCACTTACCTGCCTGATCCCTATAACCCCTAATTCCCTTACCGATCAGGGATCCATCTATCCGTGACTTAAACATATTCAACGAGGTAGCCTCCACCACTTCAGTGGGCAGAGAATTCCAGAGACTCACCACCCTCTGAGAGAAGAAGTTCCTCCTCAACTCTGTCCTAAACCGACCCCCCTTTATTTTGAGGCTGTGCCCTCTAGTTCTCGTTTCCTTTCCAAGTGGAAAGAATCTCTCCATCTCTACCCTATCCAGCCCCTTCATTATCTTATAGGTCTCTATAAGATCCCCCCTCAGCCTTCTAAATTCCAACGAATACAAACCCAATCTGCTCAGTCTCTCCTCATAATCAACACCCCTCATCTCTGGTATCAACCTGGTGAACCTTCTCTGCACTCCCTCCAAGGTCAATATATCCTTCCGCAAATAAGGGGACCAATACTGCACACGGTATTCCAGCTGCGGCCTCACCAATGCCCTGTACAGATGCAGTAAGACATCTCTGCTGTTATATTCTATCCCCCTTGCGATATCGGCCAACATCCCATTTGCCTTCTTGATCACCTGTTGCACCTACAGACTGGGTTTTTGCGTCTCATGCACAAGGACCCCCAGGTCCCTCTGCACAGCAGCATGTTGTAATTTATTTCCATTTCGATAATAATCCAATTTGCTATTATTTCTTCCAAAGTGAATAACTTCGCATTTGTTAACGTTATCCTCCATCTGCCAGATCCTCGCTCACTCACTCAGCCTGTCCAAATCTCTCTGCAGACCTTCTACGCCCTCCACACGATTCACTTTTCCACTTATCTTTGTGTCGTCTGCAAACTTTGTTACCCTACATTCAGTCCCCTCCTCCAGTTCGTCTATATAAATGGTAAATAGTTGAGGCCCCAGATCCCTGCGGCACGCCACTAGTTACCATCGTGCTAGTAGGGTGATGAAAAAGGCATATGGGACACTTGCCTTTATCAATTGAGGCTTAGATTACAAAAGCAGGGAGGCCATGTTGGAGTTGTAGGGAACTTTAGTGAGACCACAGCTAGAGTACCGTATGCGGTTCTGGTTGCCACATTATCGGAAGAATGTGATTGCATTGGAGGGGGTGCAGAGGAGATTCACCAGGATGCTGCCTGGGATGGAACATTTAAGTTGTGAAGAGAGGTTGGATAGACTTGGGTTGTTTTCGTTGGAGCAGAGAAGACTGAGGGGTGACCTAATCGAGGTGTACAAGATTATGAGAGACACGGACAGAATGTATATGGAACAGCTGTTCCCCTGAGTTGAGAGGTCAGTCACTCGGGGACATCGGCTCAAGGTGAGGGGCAGGATGTTTAGGGGGGATATGAGGAAAAACCTTTTTACCCAGAAGGTGCTGACGGTCTGGAATGCGCTGCCTGGGAGGGTGGTAGAGGCGGGTTGCCTCACATCCATTAAAAAGTATCTGAATGAGCACTTGGCACATCATAACATTCAGAGCTATGGGCCAAGTGCTGGCCAATGGGATTAGGTGGGAGTTCAGGTTTTTCTATTGTGTCCATGTGGACTCGACGGGCTGAAGGACCTCTCCTGTGCTGTATGGTTCTATGATTCTACAAACGAAAGATCAGGTCATCCTCAAATGAGTATTGTACGATGAGAATGGAATATCTGACAATCTAGTTGGGTGAGACCCCTTGGGGATGAGCGACCATAAAAAATTATAGAATTCTCCATCAAGATGGGGTGTGACATACTTGATTCTGAGACTAGGATCTTGAATCTTAATAAAGGAAACTACAATGGTATGAGGCATGAGTTGGCAATGATTGATTGGGAAACGTTATTTAAAGGGATGATGGTGGATAGGCAATGGCAAACATTCGAAGACCATATGGATGAACAAAGAACAAAACAGCACAGGAACAGGCCCTTCGGCCCTCCAAGCCCGTGCCGCTCCCTGGTCCAAACTAGACCATTCTTTTGTATCCCTCCATTCCCACTCCGTTCATATGGCTATCTAGATAAGTCTTAAACGTTCCCAGTGTGTCCGCCTCCACCACCTTGCCTGGCAGCGCATTCCAGGCCCCCACCACCCTCTGTGTAAAATATGTCCTTCTGATATCCGTGTTAAACTTCCCCCCCATTCACCTTGAATCTATGACCCCTCGTGAACGTCACCACCGACCTGGGGAAAAGCTTCCCACCGTTCACCCTATCTATGCCTTTCATAATTTTATACACCTCTATTAAGTCTCCCCTCATCCTCCGTCTTTCCAGGGAGAACAACCCCAGTTTACCCAATCTCTCCTCATAACTAAGCCCCTCCATACCAGGCAACATCCTGGTAAACCTCCTCTGTACTCTCTCCAAAGCCTCCACGTCCTTCTGGTAGTGTGGCGACCAGAACTGGACGCAGTATTCCAAATGCGGCCGAACCAACGTTCTATACATCTGCAACATCAGACCCCAACTTTTATACTCTATGCCCCGTCCTATAAAGGCAAGCATGCCATATGCCTTCTTCACCACCTTCTCCACCTGTGACGTCACCTTCAAGGATCTGTGGACTTGCACACCCAGGTCCCTCTGCGTATCTACACCCTTTATGGTTCTGCCATTTATCGTATAGCTCCTCCCTTCTTTATTTCTACCAAAATGCATCACTTCGCATTCATCAGGATTGAACTCCATCTGCCATTTCTTTGCCCAAATTTCCAGCCTATCTATATCCTTCTGTAGCTTCTGACAATGCTCCTCACTATAGAACCATAGAACCATAGAAAATTACAGCTCAGAAACAGGCCTCTTGTCTGTGCCGAACCATTTTTTGCCTAGTCCCACTGACCTGCACTTGGACCATATCCCTCCACACCCCTCTCATCCATGAACCCGTCCAAGTTTTTCTTAAATGTTAAAAGTATAGAACCATAGAAAATTACAGCTCAGAAACAGGCCTTTTGGCCCTTCTTGCAACTATCTGCAAGTCCTGCCAATTTTGTGTCGTCCGCAAACTTACTGATCACCCCAGTTACATCTTCTTCCAGATCATTTATATAAATCACAAACAGCAGAGGTCCCAATACAGAGCCCTGCGGAACACCACTAGTCACAGGCCTCCAGCCGGAAAAAGACCCTTCCACTACCACCCTCTGTCTTCTGTGACCAAGCCAGTTCTCCACCCATCTAGCCACCCCATGAGATCTAACCTTTTTCACCAGCCTACCATGAGGGACTTTGTCAAACGCTTTACTAAAGTCCATATAGACGACATCCCTCGTCAACCATTCTAGTCACTTCTTCAAAAAACTCCACCAGGTTAGTGAGGCATGACCTCCCTCTCACAAAACCATGCTGGCTATCGTTAATGAGTTTATTCCTTTCTAAATGCGTATACATCCTATCTCTAAGAATCTTCTCCAACAACTTCCCCACCACGGACGTCAAGCTCACCGGCCTATAATTACCCGGGTTATCCTTCCTACCCTTCTTAAATAACGGGACCACATTAGCTATCCTCCAATCCTCTGGGACCTCACCTGCGTCCAGTGACGAGACAAAGATTTACGTCAGAGGCCCAGCGATTTCATCTCTCGTCTCCCTGAGCAGCCTTGGATAGATTCCATCAGGCCCTGGGGATTTGTCAGTCTTTATATTGTTCCACAGGAGCAGGCTGAGAGTAAGGGAGTGTGTTCCTGCATGCGATTTATTTATTTTTCAGTTAAATTTGTGTTAAAAATCGGAGGATTTTTTTGCAAAACAGGAAGTAGGCCCAGGAAAAGCCTGGGAAGGTTTTTGAAGGGTTTAAAAGCAGGCCGCACCTTTGAGCGGGCAGCGTCGGGAGAGGGCAGTGGAGTGAGTGGGAAGTAGAGTGAGAGCTGACGGGCTTTGGCTCATCGGGCTTCGGCGTAAACAGGCAGAGGTGGGGTAGGTTTAGACAGTTTTTTTTTCTGTGTCATTGGAAGAAAGGGGGAATTATGATTGTGAGGCCAGTTTGTTGTTCTCAGTGTCTGATGTGGGAGGTCCTGGAGTCAGCTAGCCTCCCGGACGTCCATATCTGCGCCAGGTGCGTCGAGCTGCAGCTCTTAAGGGACCGCGTTGGGGAACTGGAACTGCAGCTCAATGACCTTCGTCTGGTTAGGGAGAATGAGGAGGTGATAGATCGGAGTTACAGGCAGGTGGTCACACCGGGGCCACGGGAGACGGACAAGTGGGTCATGGTTAGGAAGGGGAAGGGGAAAGGTCAGGTATTAGAGAGTACCCCAGTGGCTGTGCCCCTTAAAAATAAGTACTCCTGTTTGAGTGCTGTTGGGGGGAGCAGCCTACCTGGGGGAAGCAACAGTGGCCGTGCCTCCGGCGCAGAGTCCGGCCCGGCAGCTCAGAAGGGGAGGGAAAGGGAGGATGAACAAACTGACCACAGCACCAAGGTACAGGGAGCCATCCAAGTGGGGGGAGAAACAAAAAATGTCGTAGAAATTGGGGATAGTACACTTTTGGATGCTGTTGGGGGGGACGACTTAGCAGGGATAAGCCATGGGGTACAGGTCACTGGCTCAGAGTCTGTCCTTGTGGCTCAGAAGGGAAGGGGGGAGAGGAGTAGAGGATTAATCATTGGGGACTCCATAGTTAAAGGGACGGATAGGAGATTCTGCGGGAACGAGAGAGACTCGCGGTTGGTGCGTTGCCTCCCAGGAGCCAGAGTCCATGATGTCTCGGATCGTGTTTTCGATATCCTTTAGGGGGAGGGGTACCAGCCCCAAGTTGTGGTTCACATCGGCACTCAAGACATAGGTAGGAAAAGGGATGGGGATGTAAGGAAGAAATTCAGGGAGTTCGGGTGGAAGCTTGGGGCGAGAACAAACAAAGTTGTTATCTCTGGTTTGTTACCCGTGCCACGTGATAGTGAGGACAGGAATAGGGAGAGAGAGCAGTTGAACACGTGGTTACAGGGATGGTGCAGGAGGGAGGGATTCAGATACCTGGACAATTGGTGCTCTTTCTGGGGTAGGTGGGACCTCTACAAACAGGATGGTCTGCACCTGAATCAGAGGGGTACCAATATCTTGGGGGGAAAATTTGCTAATGCTCTTCGGGAGGGTTTAAACTAATTCAGCAGGGGGGTGGGTACCTGAATTGTAGCTCCGGTGTACAGGAGTTTGAGAGTAGTGAGGTCATGGATGAGGTTTCAGAGTCGCAGGAGTGTACTGGCAGGCAGGAAGGTGGTTTGAAGTGTGTATACTTCCACGCCAGGAGCATCCGGAATAAGGTGGGTGAGCTTGCAGCATGGGTTGGTACCTGGGATTTCGATGTTGTGGCCATCTCGGAGACATGGATAGAGCAGGGACAGGAATGGATGTTGCAGGTTCCGGGGTTTAGATGTTTCAGTAAGTGCAGGGAAGGTGGTAAAAGAGGGGGAGGTGTGGCATTGTTAGTCAAGGACAGTATTACGGTGGCAGAAAGGACATTTGATGAGGACTCATCTACTGAGGTAGTTTGGGCTGAGGTTAGAAACAGGAAAGGCGAGGTCACCCTGTTGGGAGTTTTTTATAGACCTCCGAAAAGTTCCAGAGATGTAGAGGAAAAGATTGCAAAGATGATTCTGGATAGGAGCGAAAGTAACAGGGTAGTTGTACTGGGGGACTTTAACTTTACAAATATTGACTGGAAAAGCTATAGTTCAAGTACTTTAGAGGGGTCGGTTTTTGTCCAGTGTGTGCAGGAAGGCTTCCTGACGCAGTATGTAGATAGACCAACAAGAGGCGAGGCCACATTGGATTTGGTACTGGGTAATGAACCAGGCCAGGTGTTAGATTTGGAGGTAGGTGAGCACTTTGGTGACAGTGACCACAATTCGATTACGTTTACTTTAGCAATGGAAAAGGATAGGTATATACCAAAGGGCAAGAGTTATAGCTGGGGGAAAGGAAATTATGATGCGATTAGGCGAGATTTAGGTGGCATAGGTTGGGGAAGGAAACTGCAGGGGATGGGCACAATTGTAATGTGGAACTTGTTCAAGGAACAGCTACTACGCGTCCTTGATAAATATGTACCTGTCAGGCAGGGAGGAAGCAGACGTGTGAGGGAACCGTGGTTTACTAAGGAGGTTGAATCTCTTGTGAAGAGGAAGAAGGAGACTTATGTTAAGATGAGACGTGAAGGCTCAGTTAGGGCGCTTGAGAGTTACAAGTTAGCCAGGAAGGACCTAAAGAAAGAGTTAAGAAGAGCCAGGAGGGGACATGAGAAGTCTTTGGCAGGTAGGATCAAGGAAAACCCTAAAGCTTTCTATAGGTATGTCAGGAGTAAAAGAATGACTAGGGTAAGATTAGGGCCAGTCAAGGACAGGAGTGGGAAGATGTGCGTGGAGTCTGAAGAGATAGGAGAGGCACTAAATGAATATTTTTCATCGGTATTCACACTGGAGAGGGACAGTGTTGTTGAGGGGAGTACTGAGATGCAGGCTGTTGGAGTGGATGGTATTGATGTTCGTAAGGAGGAGTTGTTAGCAATTCTGGAAAGGGTAAAAATAGATAAGTCCCCTGGGCCGGATGGGATTTATCCTAGGATTCTCTGGGAGGCTTGAGAGGAGATTGCAGAGCCTTTGGCTTTGATCTTTGCGTCGTCATTGTCTACAGGAACAGTGCCAGAAGACTGGAGGATAGCAAATGTTGTCCCCTTGTTCAAGAAGGGGAGTAGGGACAACCCTGGTAATTATCGACCAGTGAGCCTTACTTCTGTTGTGGGCAAAGTATTGGAAAGCATTATGAGAGATAGGATTTATAATCACCTAGAGTGGAATAATTTGATTAGGGATAGTCAGCACGGTTTTGTGAAGGGTAGGTCGTGCCTCACAAACCTTATTGAGTTCTTTGAGAAGGTGACCAAAGAGGTGGATGAGGGTAAAGCAGTTGATGTGGTGTACATGGATTTCAGCAAAGCATTTGATAAGGTTCCCCATGGTAAGCTTTTGCAGAAAATACGGACACATGGGATTGAGGGTGATTTAGTGGTTTGGATCAGGAATTGGCTAGCTGTAAGAAAACAAAGGGTGGTGGTTGATGGGAAATATTCATCCTGGAGTTCAGTTACTAGTGGTGTACCGCAAGGATCTGTTTTGGGGCCACTGCTGTTTGTCATTTTTATTAATGACTTGGATGAGGGCGTGGAAGGATGGATTAGTAAATTTGCGGATGACACTAAAGTCGGTGGAGTTGTAGACAGCGCGGAGGGAAGTGGCAGGTTACAGAGGGACATAGATAAGCTGCAGAGCTGGGCTGAGAGGTGGCAAATGGAGTTTAATGCAGAAAAGTGTGAGGTGATTCACTTTGGAAGGAGTAACAGGAATACAGAGTACTGGGCTAATGGTAAGATACTTGGTAGTGTGGATGAACAGAGGGATCTGGGTGTTCATGTGCATAGATCCCTGAAAGTTGGCACCCAGGTTGATAGGGTTGTTAAGAAGGCGTACGGTGTGTTAGCTTTTATTGGTAGAGGGATTGAGTTTCGGAGCCAGGAGGTCATGCTGCAACTGTACAAAATTCTGGTGCGGACGCATTTGGAGTATTGTGTACAGTTCTGGTCGCCATATTATAGGAAAGATGTGGAAGTGTTGGAAAGGGTGCAGAGGATATTTACCAGGATGTTGCCTGGTATGGTGGGAAAATCATATGAGGAAAGGCTGAGGGGCTTGAGGTTGTTTTCGTTAGAGAGAAGAAGGTTAAGAGGTGACTTAATAGAGGCATACAAGATGATCAGAGGATTAGATAGGGTGGATAGTGCGAGCCTTTTTCCTCGGAATTTGTTGGCTAGCACGAGGGGACATAGCTTTAAATTGAGGGGTGAGAGATATAGGACAGATGTTAGAGGTAGGTTCTTTACTCAGAGAGTAGTAAGGGCGTGGAATGCCCTGCCTGCAGCAGTGGCGGACTCGTCAATGTTGAGAACGTTCAAGTGGTTATTGGATAAACATATGGATGATATTTGGAATATTGTGTGCAGTTCTGGTCACCTCACTATAAGAAGGATGTGGAAGCGCTGGAAAGAGTGCAGAGGAGATTTACCAGGACGCTGCCTGGTTTGGAGGGTAGGTCTTATGAGGAAAGGTTGAGGGAGCGAGGGCTGTTCTCTCTGGAGCAGAGGAGGCTGAGGGGAGACTTAATAGAGGTTTATAAAATGATGAAGTGGATAGATAGAGTGAACGTTCAAAGACTATTTCCTCGGGTGGATGGAGCTATTACAAGGGGGCATACCTATAGGGTTCGCGGTGGGAGATATCGGAAGGATATCAGAGGTAGGTTCTTTACGCAGCGAGTGGTTGGGGTGTGGAATGGACTGCCTGCAGTGATAGTGGAGTCAGACACTTTAGGAACATTTAAGCGGTTATTGGATAGGCACATGGAGCACACCAGGATGATAGGGAGTGGGATAGCTTGATCTTGGTTTCAGATAAAGCTCGGCACAACATCGTGGGCCAAAGGGCCTGTTCTGTGCTGTACTGTTCTATGTTCTATGTTCTATCTTGGAATAGTGTAGATTAGAGGGGCTTTAGATTGGTACCACTGGTCGGCGCAACATCGAGGGCCGAAGGGCCTGTACTGCGCTGTAATGTTCTATGTTCTATTCTCTAACAAACCTATCACTTCCTCCCTTTTAATGGAGATTTTCTCCAACAGTTCAACACTCCCCTCCGAGACACTCCCAGTCAACACATCCCTCTCCTTTGTGAATACCGATGCAAAGTATTCATTTAGGATCTCCCCTACTTCTTTGGGCTCCAAGCATAATTCCCCACTTTTGTCCCTGAGAGGTCCGATTTTTTCCCTGACAACCCTTTTGTTCCTAACGTATCAATAAAATGCCTTGGGATTCTCCTTAATCCTGTCTGCCAAGGACATTTCGTGACCCCTTTTTGCCCTTCTAATTCCCCGTTTGAGTTCTTTCCTCCTTTCTTTGTACTCCTCCAGAGCTCCCTCCTTTTTCTGCTGCCTGGACCTAACATACGTCTCTCTTTTCTTTTTGACCAGTCCCTCAATTTCCCTGGTTATCCACGGTTCTTGAATCCTGCCCTTCCTATCCTTCTTTTTTACAGGCACATGCCTGTCCTGCAGCCCTAACAACTGTTCCTTAAAAGACTCCCACATGCCAGATGTGGATTTACCCTCAAACAGCCTCTCCCAATCAAGAGCTGCCAATTTCTGCCTAATCCCACTAAAGTTAGCCTTCCCCCAATCCAACACCTTACCCTTGGGACACCACTCATCGTTTTCCATCACTATCCTAAAGCTAACAGAATTGTGGTCACTATTTGCCACATGTTCCCCAACCGAAACTTTGAAGACCTGACCGGGCTCATTCCCCAGTACCAGGTCCAGTATAGCCCCCTCTCTAGTTGGGCTATCTACATATTGTTCCAAAGAACCCTCCTGTACGCATTTTACAAATTCCTCCCCATTCAGAGTCCCAGCTCTCAGCGATTTCCAGTCTATACCAGGGAAACTGAAGTCTCCCACTACAACAACCCTATTTTTCCTGCACCTATCCAGTATCTCCTGACATATCCGTTCTTCCACTTCCCTTGGGCTGTTGGGGGGCCTGTAGTATACCCCCATCATAGTGACTGCACCCTTCCTGTTTCTAAACTCCACCCAGAGTGACTCGTTACACGACCCCTCTGAATTGTCATCCCTCTGCACCGTTGTAATATGCTCTCCAACTAATACTGCTACTCCCCCACCTCTTTTGGTCCCTCCTCTGTCTCGCCTAAAACACTTGTACCCCGGAATATTCAGCTGCCAGTCCTGTCCCTCTTTCAACCAAGTCTCTGTCACTGCAACCACATCCAAATTCCTCGTGAGCATTAAGGCCCTAAGTTCATCTGTCTTACCTGCTACGCTCCTTGCATTGACGTTTAAGCACTCCAGACCTCCAGGCCCAGTGAGGTCATCCTCCCCCAGAGTGCTCTTCTTCTTTGCCAGCCTTGTCCAAGTCCCAATCTCGTCCCCAGCCTCTACAGTTGCAGACCTAATATTTTTATCCCCACCCCCCTGCCATACTAGTTTAAACCCCCCCCAAACTGCACGAGCAAAACTCCCAGCCAGGATATTCGTGCCCTTCCAACTTAGTTGTGACCCGTCCTTCTTGTATAGGTTCCATCCTCTCCTGAAAACTTCCCATTGATCTAGGAAAATGAAGCCCTCCCTCCTGGACCAGTCCTTTAGCCAAGCATTCAATTGTACTAACTCCCTATTCTTCGCCTCACTGGCACGAGGCATTGGGAGCAGCCCAGAGATGGCCACCCTGGAGGCCCTACTTTTTAGTCTGTTTCCCAACTCCCTGAATTGCTCTCGTAGGATCCCCCTGCTCTTCCTATCTACGTCATTTGCACCAATGTGTATAATGACATCCGTTCTTTATCTTCCCCTTTTAAGATGCCTCCTATCCGCTTGGAGACATCCATTACCCCAGCACCAGGTAGGCAGAGTACCATCCTGGAGTCCCGTTCGCACCCACAGAATCGCCTGTCCGTGCCTCTAACCGACGCATCTCCCACCACTGTTGCTCTCCTAACCCCTCTCTTTCCTTTCCGGGCTACAGAGCCTGACTCTGTGCCAGTGACCTGGTCACTGTGGCTTACCCCTGGAGAGTCATCCTCCTCCACACTATCCAAAACAATATACTTGTTTTGGAGTGGGACAACCACAGGTGACCCCTCCACTAATTGCTCACTCCCCTCCCCTCTCACACCTGTCGCCGAGCCCTTCCTATTATGAGAGACAGCCACTGGAATACTCTCTGGTACGTTACCCTTCTGACCTTTACTCCTCCTAACTGTGACCCACGTGTCTTCCTCCCGATGCCCCGGTGTAACTAGTTCCCTATAACTCATGTCAATTATTCTCTCATTCTCCCTGACTAGACCAAGGTCAGCAATCTGCAGCTCCAGTTCCGTGACGCGGTCCCTCGGGAGCTGCAGTTCCACGCACCTGGCACAAATGTGGTCCTCCGGGAGGCTAGGTGTTTCCAGAAACTCCCACATCCCACACCGGAAGCACCGAACTGGCCTATCATTCATAGTTACCCTTATCCTATATAGGTTTGGATAAAAATAACTTACCCTGCCTCGCCCTTACCGCCTAAGCCCTGTGAGCCAAAGTCCTGACAGCTTTCACTCAGCTTCCCACTCACTCCACTGCCCGCTCCCGACGCTGCCCGCTGTATAGAGTGACTTTTATACTAAAAAACACAATCTCCCAGAGTCCCTTGCAGACTACTCCCACTTCCTCAGAGTTTAAACCTTTGAAAAAAGCCCGCGAAAAAACGGATTAAATAAATAAATCACAGCACTTTACTCACCCTCAGTACTCCTGGTGAGAATCTCTCCCTCTGTCCTGCACCACTTTGAACAAATGAGACCAGACCCCCCAGGTAACTGACTTTTATACTATGAACTGTAACAACTGTTTATTCCTGTCTGGCACAGAAATAAAATGGGAAAGGTGACCAATCCATGTCTTACAAGGGAAATTAGAGATAACATTATATCCAGGAAAGAGGCATACAAATTGGTCAGAAAAAAAACCAGACCCAAGGATTGGATGCAATTTAGAATTCAGCAAAGAAGGATAAGGTGATTGATTAAGAAGGGGAAAATAGAGTACGAGAGTAAGCTTGTGGGGAACATAAAAACTGGCTGTAAAAGTTTCTATAGATATGCACAGAGAAAAAGATTGGTAAAGACAAATGTAGGTCCCTTACAGTCAGAAACAGGAGAAATTATAATGGAGAACAAAGAAATAGCTGACTAACGAAATGCATACTTTTGTTCAGTCTTCACAAAGGAGGACACAAAGAACACACCAGAAATATTGGGGAACACAGGGTTAGTGAGAGTGAGGAACTGAAGGAACTCAGTATGAGTAGTGAAATAGTGTTGGGGAAATTGATGGGCTTGAAGGCCCATTAATCCCCAGAGCCTGATAATCTTCATCCCAGAGTACTTGAGGAACTGGCCCGAGAAATAATGGATGCATTGGTGGTCATCTTCCAAGATTCTATAGACTCTGGAATAGTTCCTATTAATTGGAGAGTAGCGAATGCAACTCCTCTATTTAAAAAGGAAGGTAGAGATAAACCAGTGAATCATAAATCATCGGTAGTGGAGAAAATGTTAGATCCATTATAAAAATTTAATGGCAGAGGGAAAGGGTGACAGTATCGGACAGAGTCAGCATTGGTTTACGAAGAGAAATCATGCTTGTTAAATCTACTGGAGTTCTTTGAGGATGTAACTTGTCGAGTTGCTAAGGGGGTGCCAGGGAATATGGTTTATTTGGAGTCTCAGAAGGTTTTTGACAGAGTCCCACATAAGAGGTTAGTCTGTAAAAATTAAAGCACATGGGATTGGGGGGAGTGTATTGAGCTGGATAAAAAACTGGTTGGCAGACAGGAAACAAAGGGCCCGATTTTACCATCACGTTGCACCCATTTTTGGGCACGAAAACTTGGTAAAGTCGGGCGTGAGGTGAGTAGCGCGATCTGCGCCCTCCTCTGTGCCGGTTCCCCCTTTACCAAGGACCGGAAATGGCCGCAATCGGGACTGCGCCCGAAACGGGCGTGACGGTCATTTAAATGCATTCGCATTAGGGCTGCACGCCCAACCTTACCGGCACTTCCCCCTTTACCACCGCGTTCGTCAATTCAGAATCAGCGTGAAACAGACATGTTTCATAGAATTCTGATTCGGGTGCTCCAGTTAGCGAAGAGGTAATTGCCAAGTGTCCGACGGCTCTCTGCTTCAGATCGGTGGGGGGTCCGCTTCCACTCTGCCTGTGATCAGTGGGGGGGAACGGGGCATCTGCTGCCACTCTGCCTGTGATCAGTGGGGGGGGGGAGAGGGGCCCACAATCGGTCTGGGTGGCAGGGGGGGGGATGAGGCAGTCAGTAATGTTGTGGGGGTAGGGCAATGTCTGTGGGGGCCAGAGGGAGGCATTATCTGGCCTGAGAGGGATGTGGTAGGGGAACAGCATTAATCATAGAAAGAATCATAGAAATCCTACAGTACAGAAAGAGGCCATTTGGCCCATCGTGTCTGCACCGACCACAATCCCACCCAGGCCCTACCCCCATATCCCTACATATTTACCCACTAATCCCGCTAACCTACACATCTCAGGACACTAAGGGCAATTTTTAGTGTGGCCAATCAACCTAATCCGCACATCTTTGGACTGTGGGAGGAAACTGGAGCACCTGGAGGAAACCCACGCAGACACGAGGAGAATGTGCAAACTCCACACAGACAGTGACCCAAGCCGGGAATCGAACCCAGGTCCCTGGAGCTGTGAAGCAGCAGTGCTAACTACTGTGCTACCGTGCCGCATTCTATCTTTTTATCTCTGCGCATGCGCAGTTGGAGGCTCCGATTGGAGCTGCAAGGTTTCGGGCGCGTTAAGCCCCGCCCACAGGCTTATGCAGCGTGATTTGGACTCGCTGATATTTTTTCAGGCAGAGTGCGTATGGGGGCGCCTGAGAACGGGTCTAAAAGTCGGATCTGAAACACTCCCAGTTTCAAGTCCGCCCAGCACCACGAATCGTAATGGGAAAATATGGCCCAGAGAGTTGGAATAAACAGGTCTTTTTCCAAATTCACTCAGCAGACATGGGTATCGCTGGCTGGCCAGAATTTATTGCCCATCCCTCATTGCCCGAGGGCAGTTGAGAGTCAACCACATTGCTGTGGCTCTGGAGTCACATGTAGTCCAGACCAGGTAAGGACGGCAGACTTCCTTCCCTAAAGGACATGAGTGAACTGGATAGATTTTTACGACAATCGACAATGGTTTCATGGTCATCAGTGGATTCTTAATTCCAGATTTTTAAATTGAATTCAAGGGGGCAATTCTCGCAAAAGTGCTGAATTGGCGAGAAAACTGGTCTAGATCACGTCAATTTTTTCAGTGCAACTTCAGGCCTGAATCTCCGCACTCTGTGCACTGCAAGGGTCCCAGTCGTGAATCTCATTAAAAATCCAGGGGGGCGGGGCCTATTCACACCGGAGTTTGACAGTTCTGGAACTCTGCGCATGCACAGTGGCCCCGACCTGTCAGACTCCCCGTTTGCTGCTAGCTCAATCGCTGGTCAGCCCAGGACCCCCGCAGGACTGCCCCTCCAGGCTCCCCCCCTGCTCCCCCAGGAGTGGTGATCTCCCCAGCGCCCCCCGCCACTGACCCCCCCGCCAGCAGACCAAACCTCCCCTTGAGGCAGACCCCCCCCCAGCAGACCACACCCCCAGCCCGCCCCAATCACTGCCCTCCCTCCAGCCCCAACTGACCCTGTCTGCAGAGTGGCAGCGGGACTCCCACCAATCACCCCTCGGCCCTGCCAACAACAGGCCTCACCCCTTGGCACTGCCTCATGCCCGATTGGTAGTGCCAAGATGCCCCCTGGGGGTGGGAACTTTGCCCCTTGGGCAGTGCCAGGGGGCACAGGCTGGCACTGCCAGGATGCCCATGCGCAGGGGGCATGACCCCCTGCCACCCAACCCCCTGGGGGGCCCCGATTGCTCCCCCTTCATTCTGGCGGGGTCTCCCGTTATTTCCTCGAACGTGGGGATCTACTCTAAACCCCGCTGGAATGAAGTACTCCTGGCGGGGTGGGAGATGCTATTGGAACCAGCAAGTTCCATGTCGGGCCCGATAATGACATTTAAAATAGATTTAAAATACATTTAAAACAGATTAAAATCACTTACCTATCTTCCCGCTGGTTTCCAGCACGGTCCTGACTGCGACTGTTCTCTGGCTCTGGGAGACGCGCATGCGTCGGGAACGAATGCACGAATCCCACAAAATGGCCGACACGCGCATCTCCCAACCCGACCCGACCTACCAGAAAATTTGCAGGTCACAATGGGAGAATCACCCCCAAAATTTCACCATATGCTGTGGCGGGATTCGAACCTCGGTCCCCAGAACATGAGCTGAGTTTATGGATTAATATTCTGGCGAGAATAGCACTAGGCCATCATCTTCCCTGTTGACAACTAACTAATTTTGTAAAACAAATTTGCTGCTTCCCTGACCAAACTGCAATTGCATCTCAGGTTTGAGATGATGTTACTGCCATTCACATTTTGTAATATATCAGCTTGAGGAGTTGCTCCTTTGTAACAGTACATCTGTTATAGACACCAAAAGACTCCATTATTCTATCCTATGTTAGCCAATACCTGGTAAATGATCAGGGGACTTAAATTTGTAGGTGATGTTTCTGCATTGAAGGATCTCCACTATTAACTGCTCTCCATCTGTCTTCATTTCTTTCTTCAGTGCTATCTTAATTTCTCCCATCACTTGAGTTTTACCTGTGCACAGGTATAGAAAAAGAAGTAAATATATTTACATGAGAAATTTCATTCTGTTTTCAGTATATATGAGTAAACATTCACAAAGTGTTAAAAACATCATGCATTACTAATAACAAATGCTCTTGTGTTTACATGAGTTAACATGAATAATATTGCACAGCATGTTTTCAACATCTTTCTTAGTTAAATAAAGGTGCAGGTCACAAAGGATGATTATGTGCCATTGTATAGCTCTTCTCAAAAATAATGATGACAACTCACTCATTGAATTAATTGAGCAGAAAGTGCTCTGAAGAGAACAAAGAACAAAGAACAGTACAGCACAGGAAACAGGCCTTCGGCCCCCCAAGCCTGTGCCGCTCTTTGGTCCAACTAGACCAATTGTTTGTATCCCTCCATTCCCAGGCTGCTCATGTGACTATCCAGCTAAGTCTTAAACGATGCCAGCGTGTCTGCCTCCACCACCCTACTTGGCAGCGCATTCCAGGCCCCCACCACCCTCTGTGTAAAAAATGTCCCTCTGATATCTGAGTTATACCTCGCCCCTCTCATCTTGAGCCTGTGACCCCTCGTGATCGTCACCTCCGACCTGGGAAAAAGCTTCCCACTGTTCACCCTATCTATACCCTTCATAATTTTGTACACCTCTATTAGGTCTCCCCTCATTCTCCGTCTTTACAGGGAGAACAAGCCCTGTTTACCCAATCTCTCCTCATAGCTAAGACCCTCCATACCAGGCAACATCCTGGTAATCCTTCTCTGCACTCTCTCTCAAGCCTCCACGTCCTTCTGGTAGTGCGGCGACCAGAACTGGACACAGTACTCCAAATGTGGCCTAACCAGCGTTCTATACAGCTGTAACATCAGACTCCAGCTTTTATACTCTATATCTCGTCCTATAAAGGCAAGCATACCAGATGCCTTCTTCACCACCTTCTCCACCTGTGTTGCCACCTTCAAGGATTTGTGGACTTGCACACCTAGGTCCCAATGTGTTTCTATACTCCTGATGGCTCTGCCATTTATTGTATAACTCCCCCCTACATTAGTTCTTCCAAAATGCATCACTTCGCATTTATCTGGATTAAATTCCATCTGCCATTTCTCCGCCCAATTTTCCAGCCTATCTATATCCTGCTGTATTGTCCGACAATGTTCATCGCTATCCGCAAGTCCAGCCATCTTCGTGTCATCCGCAAACTTGCTGATAACACCAGTTACACCTTCTTCCAAATCATTTATATATATCACAAATAGCAGAGGTCCCAGTACAGAGCCCTGCGGAACACCACTGGTCACAGACCTCCAGCCGGAAAAAGACCCTTCGACTGTTACCCTCTGTCTCCTGTGGCCAAGCCAGTTTTCTACCCATCTAGCCACCTAGAACCATAGAACCATAGAAAATTACAGCTCAGAAACAGGCCTTTTGGCCCTTCTTGTCTGTGCCGAACCATTTTATGCCCAGTCCCACTGACCTGCACTTGGACCATATCCCTCCACACCCCTCTCATCCATGAACCCGTCCAAGTTTTTCTTAAATGTTAAAAGTGACCCCGCATTTACCACTTTATCCGGCAGCTCATTCCACACTCCCACCACTCTCTGCGTGAAGAAGCCACCCCTAATATTCCCTTTAAACTTTTCTCCTTTCAGCCTTAACCCATGCCCTCTGGTTGTTTTCTCCCCTAGCCTCAGCGGAAAAAGCCTGCTTGCATTCACTCTATCTATACCCATCAAAATCTTATACACCTCTATCAAATCTCCCCTCAATCTTCTACGCTCCAGGGAATAAAGTCCCAACCTATTCAATCTCTCTCTGTAACTCAGCTTCTCAAGTCCCGGCAACATCCTTGTGAACCTTCTCTGCACTCTTTCAATCTTATTTACATCCTTCCTGTAATTAGGTGACCAAAACTGTACACAATACTCCAAATTCGGCCTCACCAATGCCTTATATAACCTTACCATAACACTCCAACTTTTATACTCGATACTCGACCACTAGTCACAGGCCTCCACTCAGAGAAGCAATCCTCCACAACCACTCTCTGGCTTCTTCCATTGAGCCAGTGTCTTATCCAATTTACTACCTCCCCATGTATACCTAGCGACTGAACCTTCCTAACTAACCTCCCATGAGGGACCTTGTCAAAGGCCTTGCTGAAATCCAGGTAGACAACATCCACCGCCTTCCCTTCATCCGCTTTCCTGGTAACCTCCTCGAAAAACTCTAATAGGTTGGTCAAACATGACCTACCACGCACAAAGCCATGTTGACTCTCCCTAATAAGTCCCTGTCTATCCAAATATTTGTAGATCCTATCCTTTATCACACCTTCCAATAACTTGCCCACCACCGACGTCAAACTTACTGGCAGATAATTTCCCGGATTTCTTTTGGAACCTTTTTTAAACAACGGAACAACCCTCCAATCATCCGGCACCTCCCCCGTGAATACTGACATTTTAAATATGTCTGCCAGGGCCCCTGCAAGTTCAACACTAGCTTCCCTCAAGGTCCGTGGGAATACCCTGTCCGGTCCTGGGGATTTATCCACTCTGATTTGCCTCAAGACAGCGAGCACCTCCTCCCCTTTAATCTGTAAAGGTTCCATGGCCTCCCTACCAGTTTGCCCTATTTCCGTAGACTCCATGCCCGTTTCCTCAGTAAATATGGATGCAAAAAAACCATTTAGTATCTCCCCCATCTCTGCCTGGACATTTCGTACAACTCTCTCTTCCTCTTAATCAGTGTTACAATCTCCCTCGAGAACCAAGATTCCTTATTCCTATTTACTTTGCCTTTAATCCTGACAGGAACATACAAACTCTGCACTCTCAAAATTTCTCCTTTGAAGGCCTCCCACTTTCCATTTACATCCTTACCAGAGAACAGTCTGTGCCAATCCACACTTCCCAGCTCCCTTCTCATTTCATCAAATTTGGCCTTTTTCCAGTTCAGAACTTCAACCCGAGGACCAGACCTATCCTTATCCACGATCAGGTTGAAACTAATGGCATTATGATCACTGGATCCAAAGTGTTCCCTCACACTCACATCCATCACCTGCCCTAACTCATTTCCCAATAGGAGATCCAATATCTCATCCTCTCTAGTTGGCACCTCTATATACTGATGTAGAAAATTCTCTCCTTGTATCCCATGAGCCTTAACCTTCTTAACCAACCTGCCATGAGGGACTTTGTCAAATGCCTCACTGAAATCCAAATTAACCAAATCCACGGCCCTTCCTTCGTCAACCATTTTTGTCACTTCCTCAAAAAACTCCACCAAATTTGTAAGGCACGACCTCCCTCTTACAAAACCATGCTGTCTGTCACTAATGAGATTGTTCCGTTCTAAATGCGTATACATCCTGTCTCTAAGAATCCTCTCCAACAACTTCGCTATCACGGACGTCAAGCTCACTGGCCAATAATTACGCGGATTATCCCTGCTACCCTTCTTAAATAACGGTCCCACATTCGCTATCCTCCAACCCTCAGGGACCTCACCTCTGTCCAATGAAGAGACAAAGATTTCCGTCAGAGGCCCAGCAATTACATCTCTTGTCTCCCTGAGCAGTCTAGGATAGATGCCATCAGGCCCTGGGGATTTGTCAGTTTTAATGTTACTCATTAACTCATTAACGATAGCCAGCATGGTTTTGAGAGAGGGAGGTCATGCCTCACTAACCTGGTGGAGTTTTTTGAAGAAGTGACCAGAATGGTTGACGAGGGAAGAGCCGTGGATGTCGTCTATATGGACTTTAGTAAAGCGTTTGACAAAGTCCCTCATGGTAGGCTGGTGAAAAAGGTTGGTTCTCATGGGATAAAGGGGGAGGTGGCTAGATGGGTGGAGAACTGGCTTGGTCACAGAAGACAGAGGGTGGTAGTGGAAGGGTCTTTTTCTGGCTGGAGGCCTGTGACTAGTGGTGTTCCGCAGGGCTCTGTATTGGGACCTCTGCTGTTTGTGATTTATATAAACGATCTGGAAGAAGGTGTAACTGGGGTGATCAGTAGGTTTGCAGACGACACAAAATTGGCAGGACTTGCACATAGTGAGGGGCATTGTCAGAGGCTACAGAAGGATATAGATAGGCTGGAAATTTGGGCAAAGAAATGGCAGATGGAGTTCAATCCTGATGAATGCGAAGTGATGCATTTTGGTATAAATAATGTAGGGAGGAGCTATACGATAAATGGCAGAACCATAAAGGGTGTAGATACGCAGAGGGACCTGGGTGTGCAAGTCCACAGATCCTTGAAGGTGACGTCACAGGTGGAGAAGGTGGTGAAGGAGGCATATGGCATGCTTGCCTTTATAGGACGGGGCATAGAGTATAAAAGTTGGGGTCTGATGTTGCAGATGTATAGAACATTGGTTCGGCCGCATTTGGAACATTGCGTCCAGTTCTGATCGCCACACGACCAGAAGGACGTGGAGGCTTTGGAGAGAGTACAGAGGAGGTTTACCAGGATGTTGCCTGGTATGGAGGGGCTTAGTTATGAGGAGAGATTGGGTAAACTGGGTTTGTTCTCCCTGGAAAGACGGAGGATGAGGGGAGACTTAATAGAGGTGTATAAAATTATGAAAGGCATAAATAGGGTGAACGGTGGGAAGCTTTTCCCCAGGTCGGTGGTGACGTTCACGAGGGGTCATAGGTTCAAGGTGAAGGGGGGGAAGTTTAACACAGATATCAGAAGGACATATTTTACACAGAGGGTGGTGGGGGCCTGGAATGCGCTGCCAGGCAAGGTGGTGGAGGCGGACACACTGGGAACGTTTAAGACTTATCTAGATAGCCATATGAACGGAGTGGGAATGGAGGGATACAAAAGAATGGTCTAGTTTGGACCAGGGAGCGGCACGGGCTTGGAGGGCCGAAGGGCCTGTTCCTGTGCTGTATTGTTCTTTGTTACCTAAAAAACCTCACACGTCCTCCCTTGTAATGGAGATTCTCTCTAACGGGTCAACACCTCTCTCTGAGACACTCCCAGTCAACAAGTCCCTCTCCTTTGTGAATACCGATGCTAAGTATTCATTTAGGATCTCCCCTATTCCCTTGGTATAGGGGAGGTCCGACTTTTTCCCTGACAACTCTTTTGTTCCTAAAATATGAATAAAATGCCTTAGGATTCTCCTTAATCCTGTCTGCCAAGAACATTTCGTGACCTCTTTTTGCCCTTCTAACTCCCCGTTTGAGTTATTTCCTCCTCTTTCTGTATTCCTCCAGAGCTCATCTGTGTTCAGTTACCTGGCCCTAACGTACGCCTCTCTTTTCTTTTTGATCAGACCCTCAATTTCCCTGGTTATCCACGGCTCTCGAATCCTACCTTTCCTATCCTTTTTTACAGGCACATGCCTGTCCTGCAGCCTTATCAACTGTTACTTAAAAGACTCCCACATGCCAGACGTGGACTTACCCCCGAACAGCCTCTCCCAATCAACGGCTACCAATTCCTGCCTAATCCGGCTATAGTTAGCCTTCCCCCAATTTAGCACCCTACCCTGAGGACAACACTCGTCCTTGTCCATTACAAGAGGCAGATAAGAAAACCATGAGAACCAATTGTGGTGAACCATAGATGGTTCCCACTATGGATACTGAACCATAGATGGTTATCACTATGGGTACTTGTACACATGTTACTCTTGTTACTGTTGGGGTTAGGGTTGGGGTGTTCCACCTGTTAGCATTGTTCTGTGGTACACTCCATTTGGCTCCGCCTTCTTATAGGAGTATAAAGGTCACTGCCACTTCCTAGTGGCTCTTAGTCTGGGATAGTATTGTTAAGCAGTATGCTCTATTCTTGTTGCGAATAAAAGCCTTTATTCCCGGGTACGATCTTGCCTCCCGAGTGGATTAATCGTGCATCAATTTTATTCGCAACAAGTGTTGTTCAAAAAAAAATGGAGCAGATGCTGAAACCCGATCAGCTCACCTTGGATCCGCGTGCCGCGGGAGCTTCGAACACTTTCGACCATTGGTTGAAGTGTTTCCAGGATTACATCGACGCCTCGACAGCAGTCCAGACAGACGCCGACAGATTGCGGGTCCTCCACGCAAGGGTGAGCGACACTGTGTATGCAACAATCCGTGATTCCCAAGATTACAAAGAGGCCATCGAATTACTCAAGAAGCTGTACCTTAAACCGCCGAACGAATTTCATGCTCGTCACTGATTAGCCACTCGATGGCGGCAGCCTGGCGAAATGACGGGACAGTACCTGCGCGAACTTCAACAGCTAGCCAGAGCCTGCAATTGCAAGCCGGTGTCGGCAACTCAATACACCAACGATCTGATCCGAGATGCGTTCGTGGCGGGAATCGGCTCATCCTATATTCGCTTGCGGCTGCTAGAGCAAGGTAACTTGGACCTGGCTAAGACGGTAGAATTGGCCGATGCGATGGAAACGGCCTCCAGAAGTCTTGAAACCTACCCCACCGACCACGTGGGAACATCGTGGCAAGTACAGCCACCGCCTCAACTGTACCCGGCGGCTCCTCGGAACTGCACGATCATGCTCTCAACTTCCGACCTGACGGCTGCGGCAGCTCCAGGAGGCCCACGGTGCTATTTCTGTGGATTGGCGAAGCACCCTCGTTAGAGATGTCCGGCCAGGACGGTATTTTGCTCCGCCTGTGGGAAGAAAGGGCACTATGCAAAAGTGTGCCGAGCAAAGCCTCCTTCCAAGCCAAGCAGTGCTGCGTGTGACTCCCCAGGATCCGTCTCCTCATCTCCGGCCTCGATGTCTTCAACCACGTGCGATTCACGGGCGCCGCCATTCCTGATGATGACGACGCAAGACACGTGCGATCTACGGGTGCCGCCGCTTTCAACGCCATCGACCACGTGCGATCCGAGGGCGCAGCCATTTTGGTCGACACCAGCCGCAGAAAACCAGCAGGGGTCCTCGTTGTCGACTATCTCAGCTGCCTGCAGTTACACTCGGGATCCAACAGTGGCGTCAATCATCCTGGACCAGGCCAAGCCTCACAGACTCGACAAGTCCATGATGGACATAGAGGTAAACGGGCGCCTGACACATTGCCTGTTTGACAGCGGAAGCACGGAGAGTTTCATCCATCTGGATACAGTGAAACGGTGCGCTCTCCGCGGGCAAACTGTCAGGCAGACAATCTCTATGGCGTCGAGGTCCCGATCTGTTATTGTTCTTGGGAGCTGTGTGGTAACCTGAACGGTGCGGGGCACAGTTTACGAGAACTTCAGGCTCCTCGTGTTACCGCACCTTTGCACTCCGGTACTCCTGGGGCTAGACTTTATGGTCCACCTGAAGAGTGTGACCCTGCAGTACGATGGGCCACTCCCTCCGCTTTCAGTGGGAGAACAGCAGCCTCCAAATTGTCCAGCGCACTCCACATGCAGTCTCTCGACACTCAAAATTATCCCGCCTTCCTTATTTGAAAATCTCGTGCCAGGCTGCAAGCCCATCGCGACTAAGAGCAGGCGTTACAGCGCTGAGGATCGGATTTTTATTCGATCCGAGGTTCAGCGGCTCCTCAGGGAAGGGGTCATTCAACCTAGCACTAAGCCCATGGAGAGTACAAGTCGTGGTGGTCAAGACTGGAGACAAGCCCCGGATGGTCATAGACTATAGTCAGACCATTAATAGGTACACGCAGCTGGACGCGTATCCTCTCCCGCGCCTATCTGACATGGTCAACCAGATTGCGCAGTACCGGGTGTTCCCCACCATCGACTTGACGTCAGCCTACCAACAGCTCCCCATTCGCCCAGAGGACCGAAAATACACGGCCTTTGAGGCGGATGGCCGTCTCTACCACTTCTTAAGAGTCCCTTTCGGCGTCACTAATGGGGTCTCGGTCTTCCAGCGTGAGATGGACCGAATGGTGGACCAAAACGGGCTACCTTCCCGTACCTGGACAACGTCACTATCTGCGGCCATGACCAGCAGGACCACGACGCAAAGCTCCAGAAGTTTTTACGCACTGCGTCTCTCCTGAACCTGACCTATAACAGGGAGAAGTGCATATTTAACAAGCACCGCCCAGCAATCCTCGGATACGTGGTGGAAAACAGGGTCATCGGCCCCGATCCAGACCGTATGCGTCCCCTCCTTGAACTTCCCCTACCCACTAGCATCAAAGCACTGAGAAGATGCTTAGGCTTCTTCTCGTATTATGCACAGTGGGTTCCCAATTACGTGGACAAAGCCCGTCCGCTCATAAAGTCTACCTCTTTTCCCCTGACAGCAGAGGCTCACCTAGCCTTTGAAGGGATAAAAGCCGACATCGCGAAAGCCACGATGCACGCTGTCGATGAGTCCATCCCCTTTCAGGGAGAGAGTGATGCATCTGATTTCGCCCTGGCCGCCACACTTAACCAGGCGGGCAGGCCCGTTGCCTTTTTCTCTCGCACCCTCCAAGGTCCTGAAATTCGGCACTCTGTGGAGAAAGAGGCTCAGGCCATTGTGGAGGCCGTACGGCATTGGCGCCATTATTTGGCTGGCAAACGATTTACCCTGCTCACGGACCAGCGGTCCGTGGCCTTCATGTTCAACAACACGTTAAAGGGAAAAATTAAGAATGATAAAATCTTGAGGTGGAGAATCGAACTCTCCACCTACAACTATGATATCATGTACCGTCCGGGGAAGCTCAATGAGCCCTCAGATGCCCTGTCGCGTGGAACATGTGCCAGTGTGCAGGAGGACCAGCTACAGGCCCTCCACAATGATCTCTGCCATCCGGGGATCACTCGGCTCTTCCATTTTGTAAAGGCCCGGAATCTGCCCTACTCCATAGAAGATGTCAGGTCGATAACTCGAAGCTGCCAGGTATGTGCAGAGTGCAAGCTGCACTTCTACCGGCCTGACAGGGCACACCTCATTAAGGCCACTCGCCCTTTTGAACGACCGAGTGTCGATTTCAAGGGCCCCCTTCCTTCGACAGATCGGAATGTGTATTTCCTCAACGTGGTTGACGAGTACTCCCGATTCCCCTTTGCCATCCCCTGTTCTGACATGTCTGCTGCCACGGTCATCAAAGCCCTGCGGAGTCTTTTTACCCTGTTCGGCTACCCCAGTTATATCCACAGTGATAGGGGTTCGTCGTTTATGAGCGACGACTTGAGGCAATACCTGCTCTCTAAAGGAATTGCCTCAAGTAGGACTACGAGTTACAACCCCAGGGGTAATGGGCAGGTCGAGAGAGAAAACGCTACAGTCTGGAAGGCTGTCTTACTGGCGTTAAGGTCTAGGGGTCTTCCAGTCTCCTGTTGGCAAGAGGTACTTTCTCATACGCTCCATTCAACCCGATCCCTCCTGTGTACGGCAACCAACGCTGCCCCACATGAGCGGATGCTTACCTTCCCTAGGAAGTCTTCCTCTGGGACCTCACTGCCATCTTGGTTGACGTACTCAGGACCTGTCCTCCTGCGGCGGCATGTTAGGGCCCGCAAGTCCGACCCTTTGGTTGAACAGGTCCATCTCCTCCATGCCAACCCTCAATATGCCTATGTGGCATATCCTGACGGGCGAGAGGACATGGTCTCTATCAGAGATCTGGTGCCTGCAGGGGACCTGGAAACCCCTGTCACTCCCGCACCCCTGGTTATGATTCCTTTGCCCATTCTCTCCCCTCCTGACACGGCGCGGGCAGCATCGGGACCTCCACTTAATCCTCTTACTCCCGTGTACAGCTTGCCTGAGTCCAGGAGATTGTCGCCACCTCGAGGTCCACAGGTGCGTGAGGAACTGGAGGAGTCACTGGACACCACCTTGGAGAGAGGGACACCATGGTCACCAGAACCGGCACTGGAGCCAGTGCTGCGGAGGTCGCAGAGACGGTGCGGACCTCCGATACGACTGAACTTGTGAACATGTGGACAGTTCGTATTGTCTTTTTACCCCACCGGCCTTTGTTTTTAAAGGAGGGGTGAATGTGGTGAACCATAGATGGTTACCACTATGGGTACTTGTACACATGTTACTCTTGTTACTGTTGGGGTTAGGGTTGGGATGTTCCACCTGTTAGCATTGTTCTGTGGTACACTCCGTTTGGCTCCGCCTTCTTATAGGAGTATAAAGGTCACTGCCACTTCCTAGTGGCTCTTAGTCTGGGATAGTATTGTTCAGCAGTATGCTCTATTCTTGTTGTGAATAAAAGCCTTTATTCCCGGGTACGATCTAGCCTCCCGAGTGGATTAATCGCGCATCACCAATTACAGTCGTTAAAAGAGAAGGAAACTGTATTTCCTTTTTTATCCATTTGAGAGACATGGGCATCACTGGCTTTCAAAGTGGGGTAAACACAGTAAGAAGTTTCACAACACCAGGTACCAAATAAACCTGTTGGACTTTAACCTGGTGTTGTTAAACTTCCTGTGTTTACCCCAGTCCAACGCCGGCATCTCCACTTCAAAGTGGGGTCCAGGGCCTGATTTTTTTTAATTTATGGGACCTGAGCCTCATTGGCTGGCCAGCATTTATTGCCCATCCATAATTGCCCCTGAACAGAGTGGCTTGCTAGGCCAGCTCAGAGGGCAGTTGAGAGTCAACCACATTGCTGTGGTTCTGGAGTCACATGTAGGCTAGACCGGGTAAGGACAGCAGATTTCCTTCCCTAAAGGACATTAGTGAACCAGATGGGTTTTTTCAACAATCAACAATGGTTTCATGGTCATCAGTAAATTCTTAATTCCAGATTTTTAAATTGAATTTACATTCCACCATCTGCCGTGGTGGGATTTGAACCCGGGTCCCCAGAACATTAGCTGAGTTTCTGGAATAATAGTCCACCGATAATATCACTAGGCCATCGCCTCCCTGACTCTGGAATCACATTGCTGAGAAGCTGAGGGAGCAGGATAATATCAAGGTTTGTTTGTGGCTGTGCTTATATTAAGACAAGGAGCGGTGTGTTCAGTTTCAGGCAGGCAGCATTTTCTCAGTTTTGTGTGCACAAGAGTCACCTTGGCCTCACCAATGACAGCCACAGGACTGAAGAGAAACACCTGTCGATAAAGGGAGGCCCAGCGACAGCCATACCCCCTGCAGGACTGAAGAGAAACGCCTATCGATAAAGGAGGCCATACGTGTCAAAATACTTGCAGGAACATTGACCAGGATTAATTTAAATTTTATAAAGACCAAATAATATTTTTTTGGAGAAATTTGTTTCCAGGTGAATGTTTTCTTGGTAAACACCACAACTACTTAAAGTCCATTCATGCGTTCTTTAACTGGAGAGCAGTATCCTGGAGAACTGATGTGTTAAATCTCCCAGTGAAAGCAAGTTTATTCTGATGAAGTATGTGGTAGTTTCAGCTTTGAGTGGCTCTCATTGGGAACACAGGATCATGGGAGTTAGGAGCAGAGGAAGGCCAATCAGCCTCTTGAACCTGCCTTCAATAAGATCATGACTGATCTGGTTGGGGCCTCAATTCACTTGGTCATCTGCCCCTGATAACATTTGACTCCCTTGTCTATTAGAAGTGTGTCTAACTCTCCCTTGAATAAAATCAACAATCCAACCTCCACGATGAAGATATGTGCAGATTCACTCATCCTGTTTCATTGTGGTCCTAAAGCTCACTGCCAACGGACAGGTTGAACAGTTCAAATGCGTGGAGTGACTGTCATGGCTACAATGCTAACTGATAAAATGATGATCCCAATGTATTGACAGTTGACCAAATGTGGACTTGATGTGTGTGTCACCTGGGTAGGTGGTAAGATTGCCTAAGGACAGCAGCTGAGAGCAGGAGAGGGAAACAGAATATCCTCTCCCTATTCTTCAAGCCTTAAAGGATTGATTTTATTTCAGTTTTTTTTTTGTTTCCTGTTTGTGTGTTAAATAGAAGTAAAGAAACATAGAAAATAAGAACAGGAGTAGGCTATTTGGCACTTCGAGCCTGCTCCACCATTTAATATGATCATGGCTGATCCTTCATAAGAATGTCATACTTCTGCACCCTCTCCATACCCATTGATGCATTTAGAGTCTTTAATCTATCTACTTCCTTCTTAAATATATTCAGTGATTTGGACTTCAAAGCCTTCTGTGGTAGAGAATTTCACAGATTCACCGCTCTCTGATTGAAGAAGTATATCCTGAGATAAGGAGACTAAAACTGTACACAATACTCCCTGTGTGGTCTCACTGAGGCTCTTACAATTGCATTAAGACATTCTTGCTCCTATACTCAAGTCCTCTTGTAATGAAGGCCAACATACCATTTGCCTTCATAACTGTTTGCTGTACCTGCGCGCTTGCTTTCAGTGACTGGTGTACAAAGACACCCAGGTCCCTTCCTACATTAACATTTCCCAATCTATTGCCATTTAAACAATACTCTGCCATTCTGTTTCTCCATCCAAAGTGAATAACTTCACATTTATCCACTTTATACTGCATCTTCCACATATTTTCCCACTTACTCAACTTGTCTAAATCACCTTGAAGCATCTTAGCATCCTCCTCATCATTCACATTCCCACCAAGTTTCAAGTCATCACAAACTTGGAAATATTACTTTGTAAAAGTTGACTGCATAGAGATAGAGGGGAAATTCTGTCTGGAGATATTACTCGATCTCACAAGACTTATTCTGAACATAAGAATATAAGAACTAGGAGCAGGAGTAGGCCATCTGGCCCCTCAAGCCTGCTCCACCATTCAATAAGATCATGGCTGATCTTTTTGTGGACTCAGCTCCACTTACCCACCCGCTCACTATAACCCTTAATTCCTTTACTGTTCAAAAATTTATCTATTCTTGCCTTAAAAACATTTAATGAGGTAGCCTCAACTGCTTCACCGGGCAGGGAATTCCACAGATTCACAACACTTTGTGTGAAGAAGTTCCTCCTCAATTCAGTCCTAAATCTGCTTTCCCTTATTTTGAGGCTATGCCCCCTAGTTCTCGTTTCACCCACCAGTGGAAACAACTTCCCTGCTTCTATCTTATCTATTCCCTTCATAATCTTATATGTTTCTATAAGATCTCCCCTCATTCTTCTGAATTCCAATGAGTATAGCCCTAGTCTACTCAGTCTCTCCTCATAAGCCAAGTTAGCTGTAAGTTTGTTGTCTGATGGCTTCAGGTCCATATTTTCCACAGACCATGTAAACATTTTCACAACCTCACCTTCTTCTGGGAGGGGTCAGCCCTGAAACAGAGGGGGCGATTCTCCCAAAAGTGATGAATTGGCGAGAAAACTGGTCCAGATCACGACTGTTTTTTCAGTGCAACTTCAGACCCTAATCTCCGCACTCTGTGCAGTGCAGAGGTCACAATTGTGAATATCATTAAAAGCTCAGGGGGCAGGGCCTATTTGCCCCAAAGAGCCTGAAATTGGCAGGGTGAGCAGGAACTCGCGCATGCGCACATCGCTGGGAGATTTCTGAAAAGACTTGTGAATAGTTGGCTGCTCGGAAGACAGCCAACTATTCACCGAAGGAGCCCTGACCAAAATGTTGGATGGGTGGAGCAGAAACCTGACATCTTCTTCCCTCGCACGGTCGACCAGTGAGGTGACCAACTCCACACGGAGTTGCGACACAAGAGGGTGGGGATCAAGTGCAGGAAGAAGATGGACCTTCTTGGTGCAGCCAGGGTAAGTCACCCTTCTCATGTGTCCACCTGTAACCATTAACACGCCAATCGCAGTTCTATGTGATCTCAGTCCCAGCTACCACACGGGATTCCAACACTTGCCCTGCTGCCCCCTCCATCCCAGCTTCTCCCCCCAGTGACTCATCTCCTCCTCACATCACCACTCACCTATCACACACAGACATCCTCACCACCAGACCTGGCATCTATCCTGCCGACACTTCCCTATCTGTCTCATTGCAGGATAAACTCGAGCACAATCGGTGTGAACAGGCACAGTCCACCGCAGTCATCCCCAATTAACGACTCTCTCACCATCTGAAGAAAGAGCCTTTGTTCTGGCTGCAGAGGAGCAGGACCATAACTGAGGGTGAGGGGGGGACAAGAGACAAAAGTGAGAACCCTCAACAAATCCAGCCATGGCATCATCCTCCCGTCAGGGCAGTTTCTGCTAACCTCATGCCCCTGTCCCACACTAACGCTATCTCACTTTCCTAGCAGGTCAATCATTCAACTAGCCTGGACTGTCCTTGTGTCCGCCGGCCCTGATCAACCTGAGCAACTCGAGTGAAATATCTTGGGAAATAACTTTGTCACCCGCACCGTCCACCAGGGCAGATACTCACACCTCGGAGGGATCACTGAGTATCCAGGCTTCTGGATCACTCACTGGTGAGCATCTCGCACCTGAAGATTTGCAGCAGGCGGAGGAGGCAGGAATGTCCCAGGGACCGTCGCTCGAAGGGAAACCAGAGGGCAGGATTGAGTCTTGGTCAGGTGACATGTCTCTTTGTTCAGTTGTCTCGCACCTGCTGGGGCTACGAAGGCAGAGTCACGTGCATCAGGAGGGGATGACAGCATCCCTCCTCGGACTGCAAGGCCAATTGGAGGAGTTCCATCACCTTCTGTCTGAGGAGATGGTGCCGTCACTCCAACACAACGAGGCCAATACTGTGAGAGTGGCGACCGCAGAGGAAACCTTGGTGCAGGACATGCACCCCATGGTGGGAGTGTCAACTCCATAGTCCAGGTCATACGCTCCATGGCTGAGGGCATCAACTGCATCGTGCAAGCACTTGTGGCACTACATGAGTGTCAGTGCCAGAGGACTGTGGGGCTTCTGGATCTCACTCCAGCTACCTCTCTGTCCCATTGAGCAATCCAGGGCCCCAGGCACCCACAGGGAAGGGGATCGCCAGGTGAACCCAGGTGCCCTCCACCCAGGACACCCTGGGGATGTCCAGCCAGTCTGACTCCTCTCTTCCCGTTACTGACACACCTCCAGCCCTGCACACCAAGGAGGGCAGCATTACAACACCTGTGTTGCCCCAAACCAGGCCCAGACCTTTAAGGTCCTGGGCAGCCAGTGGATGTCCGCCACGGTATTTCAGCAACATGGTGTTACAGACAGCAGGCTCCCTCATTCTCAGCTATGGATCCTGGGGAGACACCTCGATGTAGTGGTCGGGTGAGGAAGGTTAAGAGGTCATTATCACAGCGTGGGCCTGGGTGAGTTTAGGTACGAGTACAGATGAATCACAATGTTATTCAATGTCAGCTCCCAAAGGGTTAACTAGTGGGTGCCAATCTGTGGCAGAATCATGCATTACAATACTGGATATAACTGGTTCATCAAGAAAGGGTCAGGGGTTTTATTATGGAAGTGGCTTCCTCCTGTGCCACTCTAACTTTCATTCCCCCAGCTCTCTGAGTAGCAGGTCATGCCAGCCTTCCATCTTAGACTTCCAGCCACCCATGATAGCATCGCTGATGACCTGCCCTCCAGGATGATTGGCAGTTCCTATCCACGCTGCTCATATCCCCACAGCTGTCCTTAGCAGCCTGAGGGTGGGGGTAAATGTGACTGGCCTCATTGTCTCCTCTGTTCCAGGGTCTTCTTTGCCCTCCTAGAGCTAATCACTAGCCCACATTGTAGTCCCCACATTGCCAATCCAAATTGGTGTGTCTCTGATGCGCGATATAACTCACGGGGCTAGAGATGCACGAGGAAATAAAGGCTTTTATTGACTACTACAATAGAGCTACCATATATAATACACAATCCCAGATTGAAGGGTCCCAGACAGAGCAGTGACCTTTATACCTCTCCCAGGAGGCGGAGCCCGACTGGGATGTACCATAATAACTATATTACAGGTAGAACAGCGCAACCCTAACCCCAACAGTAACACGTAGAACAGCCCAACCCTAACCCCAACAGTAACATATATACAGACTCATAGTACTGGCCAGACCCTGGCTCAGTACTATCTGGTGGGAACCAACGATGGTTCACCACAGTCTCCCAACCTCACCTTGGCTCCTTGCAGTGTCTCAGGAATCATTTTTAACATAATCTCGGCTCTGACCAGATGCATCCATTTCATGATTTGAATTAATTTCTTGCTTGGTTGTCAGTAAATTAACATAACAGCCATTTTAATGTGATCGTTCTTTGTCTTTTAAAATAGTAAATTGCACTGTTGTAACGTTAAGTCTTTCACCAGAAGCAGCTGTTTGTGGACTAAATTGTTATGAATTCCACCAACTATTCGATCCATCATTAGTTCATCAGTCAGAGTTTCGAATGAACAATTCTTTGACAATATTTTTAGAGTGGCCGTGTGAGATTATATTGGTTATCTTTTCTTTGGATTGTTGAATTGAAAGCATGTCTATCCAGGATTTTTTTTTTAACCAGGAAACAGGCATTCTCAAATTAGTTTAGGGTTATTTCAGGGTCCTCTTTTTCCATCTCCATTTCAAAGATGAGTGAATTAATAGAGGCAAATCTGTGTGCCATACTGCCAACCCCTGACACCAAGTAAATATTGTGGGTTTCCTGAACCACTGACAAGGAGTTTCGAATTGTCATAGAATCATACAGTGCGGAAGAGGCCCTTCGGTCCATTGAGTCTGCACTGACACAATAGAAACACTTGAACTCCCACCTAATCCCATCTGCTAGCACGTGGCCCATAGCCCTGAATGTTATGATGTGCCAAGTGCTCATCCAGATACTTTTTAAAGGATGTGAGGCAACCTGCCTCCGCCACCCTCCCAGGCAGCGCATTCCAGACCCTCATCACCCTCTGGGTAAAAATATTTTTCCTCACATCCCCCCTAAACCTCCTGCCCCTCACCTTGAACTGATGTTCCCTTGTGACTGACCCTTCAACTGTGGGGAACAGCTGCTCCCTATCCACTCTGTCCATGTCTCTCATAATCTTGTATACCTCAATCAGGTCGCCCCTCAGTCTACTCTGCTCCAATGAAAACAACCCAAGCCTTACCCAACCTCTCTTCATAATTTAAATATTACATCCCAGGCAGCATCCTGGTGAATCTCCTCTGCACCCCCTCCAGTGCAATCACATCCTTCCGATGTTGTGGAAACCAGAACTTCACACAGTACTCCAGCTATTGCCTCACCAAAGTTCTATACAACTCCAACATGACTTCCCTGCGTTTGTAATCTATGTCTTGATTGATAACGGCAAGTGTCCCAGATTCCTTTTTCACCACCCTTCGAACATGCTCTTCCACTTTCAGAGATCTGTGGACAAACACGCCAAGGTCCCTTTGTTCCACAGAACCTCCTAGTGTCCGACCATTCATTGAATACTTTCTTGTCAAATTACTCCTTCCAAAGTGTATCACCTCACACTTTTCAGAGTTAAATTGCATTTTTCACTTATCTGCCTATTTGAACATTCCGTCTATATCCTCTTGTAGCCCAAGACACTCCGTCTCACTGCTGGCCAATCTTCGTCTCATCCGCAAACTTGCTAATCCTACCCCCACATAGTCATCAATGTTGTTAGAGAAATGACAAATAATAGGGGGCCCAGCACAGATCCCTGTGGTACGCCACAGGTTTCCAGTCACTAAAGCAGCCTTCTGTCATCACCCTCTGTTACATCTGAGCCAATTTGAACCGACGTTGTCAAATTAACCTGTATCCCATGTGAATTTAGCTTCTTTATAAGTCTCCCATGTGGGACCTTCATAAAAATCATAGAAACCCTACAGAACAGGAAGAGGCCATTCGGCCCATCGAGTCTGCACCAACCACAATCCCACCCAGGCCCTACCCCCATATCCCTACATATTTTACCCGCTAATCCCTCTAATCTACGCATCCCAGGACATTAAGGGGCAACTTTAGCATGGCCAATCAACCTAACCCGCACATCTTTGGACTGCGGGAGGAAATCGGAGCACCCGGAGGAAACCCACGCAGACACGAGGAGAATGTGCAAACTCCACACAGACAATGACCAAAGTCAGGAA
Organism: Mustelus asterias; assembly: GCF_964213995.1. Lineage (NCBI taxonomy): Eukaryota > Metazoa > Chordata > Chondrichthyes > Carcharhiniformes > Triakidae > Mustelus > Mustelus asterias. Next base: position 85,560,441 of record NC_135819.1, on the reverse strand, counting down.
TCGAACCCAGGTCCCTGGAGCGATGAAGCAGCAGTGCTAACCACCGTGCTACCGTGCCAACCTTGTCAAAGGCTTTGCTGAAATCCATGCAAACGACATCGACTGCACTTTTATTAATTGGTCATTTCTTCACTCGCTCTGCAGCTACTTCAAACCTCACGCTCTATTCGCTCTCCCGGGGATAACTCCCACTCTCCCGGGGATAACTCCCGCTCTCCCGGGGATAAATCCCACTCTCCCGGGGATAACTCCCGCTCTCCCGGGGATAACTCCCGCTCTCCCGGGGATAACTCCCGCTCTCCCGGGGATAACTCCCGCTCTCCCGTAAGACATAAGAACATAAGAACTAGGAGCAGCAGTAGGCCATCTGGCTCCTTGAGCCTGCTCCGCCATTCAATAAGATCATGGCTGATCTTTTTGTGGACTCAGCTCCACTTACCCGCCCACTCACCATAACCCTTAATTCCTTCACTGTTCAAAAATTTATCTATCCTTGCTTTAAAAACATTCAATGAGGTAGCCTCAACTGCTTCACTGGGCAGAGAATTCCACAGATTCACAACCCTTTGTGTGAAGAAGTTCCTCCACAACTCAGTGCTAAATCTGCTCCCCCTTATTTTGAAGCTATGCCCCCTAGTTCTAGTTTCACCCGTCAGTGGAAACAACTTCCCTGCTTTTATCTTATCTATTCCCTTCATAATCTTATATCTTTCTGTGAGATCTCCCCTCATTCTTCTGAATTCCAATGAGTACAGCCCCAGTCTACTCAGTCTCTCCTCATAAGCCAACCCTCTCAACTCCGAAATCAACTGAGTGAATCTCCTCTGCACCCCCTCAAGTGCCAGTATATCCTTTCTCAAGTAGGGAGAACAAAACTGTACACAGTACTCCAGGTGTGGCCTCACCAGCACCTTATACAGCTGCAACATAACCTCGCTGTTTTTAAACTCCATCCCTCTAGCAGTGAAGGACAAAATTCCATTTGCCTTCTTAATTACCTGCTGAACCTGCAAACCAACTCCTTGTGATTCTTGCACAAGGACACCCAGGTCCCTCTGCACAGTAGCATGTTGCAATTTTTTACCATTTAAATAATAGTTCATTTTGCTGTTATTCCAACCAAAATGGATGACATCATATTTATCAACATTGTACTCCATCTGCCAGACCCTCCCCCACTCGCTTAGAGCATCTATATCCCTTTGCCGACTTTCAGCTTCCTCTGCACACTTTGCTCTGCCATTCATCTTAGTGTCATCTGCAAATTTTGACACACTACGCTTGGTCCCCAACTCCAAATCATCTCTGTAAATCGCAAACAATTGCAGCTCCAACACTGATCCCTGAGGCACACCACTAGCCACTGATCGCCAACCAGAAAAACACCCATTTACCACCACTCTGCTTTCTGTTAGTTAACCAATCCTCTATCCATGCTAATACATTACCCATAACACCATGCACTTTTATGTAGCAGTCGTTGGTGTGGCATCTTGTCAGATGCCTTCCGGAAATCCAGATACACCACATCCACAGGTTCCCCATTGTCCACTGCACATGTAATGTTCTCAAAGAATTCCACCAAATTAGTCAAACATGACCTGCCCTTCCTGAACCCATGCTGCGTCTTACCAATGGGACAATTTATGTCCAGATGTCCCGCTATTTCTTCCTTGATGATAGATTCAAGCATTTTCCCTGCTACAGAAGTTAAGCTAACTGGCCTATAGTTACCCGCCTTTTGTCTACCTCCTTTTTTAAACAGTGGCGTCACATTTGCTGTTTTCCAATCTGTGGGAAGCACCCCAGAGTCCAGCGAATTTTGGAAAATTACCACTAGCGCATTTGCTATTTCCCCCCACCATCTTTTTTACTCCAATCTCCCGGGGATAAATCCCACACTCCCAAGGATAACTCCCGCTCTCCCGGGGATAACTCCCACACTCCAGAGGATGACTCCCGCACTCCCGGAGAGTCCGGGTGAGGGCAGCAGAGCGGTGATGCTGATTGGCTGTTTCAGGTAAGATTTGCCTTGGCGTAGTCACTGTAACCAGAAAGTGATTTCTGGAGGAGCTGTTGTAAAGGGACAGTTAAATCCCAAACACTACTTCAGTGTTTCCCTCCCGACCTCCTCCTCTAACCAAAAAAAAGTCACTGGGAGGACCACAAGCAGGGGAATGGTGAGTTGAGATTCTTTTATTCTTTTATCTGTATAAGGGCAGTATGGCAGCTAGGGCAGTGGCATGCTCCTTCTGCCAGATGTGGGAAATTAGGGAGCAATCTCGTCTCCCTGACAACTTTGTCTGCAGGAAGTGTGTCCAGTTGCAGCTCCTCACAGACTGCATTGTTCAGTTGGAGCGGCAGGTGGATGCACTGCGGAGCATACAGGAGGCAGACAGTGTGATAGACACTAGTTACAGGGAGGTTGTCACACCACAGGTTCAGACAGGTAGATGGGTGACTGCCAGGAGAGGCAGGCAGGTGGTGCAGGAGTCTCCTGTGGCTGTTCCCCTTTCAAACAGATATACCGTCTTGGATAGTGTTGAGGGGGATAGACTGTCAGGGGAAAATACCAGCAGCAGCCAGGCCTTTGGCACCACAGCTGGTTCTGCTGTAGAGCAGGGTCGGACAAAGAGCAAGCGAGCAGTAGTAATCGGGGACTCGCTCATTAGAGGCACAGACAGGCGTTTCTGTGGCCGCAATTGAGACTCCAGGATGGTGTGTTGCCTCCCTGGTGCCGGGATCAAGGACGTCTCTGAGCAATTGCAGGACATTATTAAGGGGGAGGGTGAGCAGCCAGAAGTTATTGTACACATTGGTACCAACGACATAGGTAGGAAAAGGGAGGAGGTCCTGAAGTGTGAATATAGAGAGTTAGGCAGAAGGCTGAAGTGCAGGACCTCGAAGGTAGTAATTTCTGGACTAATACCGGTGCCAGTGAGAGTACAGTCATAGAGTCATAGAGGTTTACAGCATGGAAATAGGCCCTTCGGCCCAACTTGTCCATGCCGCCCTTTTTTTAAAAAACCCCTAAACTAATCCCAATTGCCCGCATTTGGCCCATATCCCTCTGTACCCATCATACCCAAGTAACTATCTAAATGCTTTTTAAAAGACAAAATTGCACCCGCCTCTACTACTACCTCTGGCAGCTTGTTCCAGACACTCACCACCCTCTGTGTGAAAAAATTGCCCCTCTGGACACTTTTGTATCTTTCCCCTCTCACCGTAAACCTATGCCCTCTAGTTTTAGACTCCCCTACATTTGGGGAAAGATATTGACTATCTAGCTGATCTGTGCCCCGCATTATTTTATAGACCTCTATAAGATCACCCCTCAGCCTCCTACGCTCCAGAGAAAAAAGACCCAGTCTATTCAGCCTCTCCTTATAACTCAATCCATCAAGTCCCGGTAGCATCCTAATAAATCTTTTCTGCACCCTTTCTAGTTTAATAATATCCTCTCTATAATAGGGTGACCAGAATTGCACACAGTATTCCAAGTGTGGCCTTACCAATGTCTTGTACAACTTCAACAAGACATTCTAACTCCTGTATTCAATACTCTGATCGATGAAACCAAGCATGCCGAATGCCTTCTTCACCAATCTGTCCACCTGTGACTCCACTTTCAAGGAGCTATGAACATGTACCCCTAGATCTCTTTGTTCTGTAACTCTCCCCAATGCCGTACCATTAACTGAGTAAGTCCTGCCCTGGTTCAATCTACCAAAATGCATCACCTCGCATTTGTCTAAATTAAACTCCATCTGCCATTCGTCAGCCACTGGCCCAATTGATCAAGATCCCGTTGCAACTGGAGATAACTTTCTTCACTGTCCACTATGCCACCAATCTTGGTGTCATCTGCAAACTTATTAACCATGCCTCCTATATTCTCATCCAAATCATTAATATAAATGACAAATAACAGTAGACCCAGCACTGATCCCTGAGGCACACCGTTGGTCACAGGCCAGAAGGAATCGGAAGATTAAGCAGATGAATACATGGCTTCAGAACTGGTGTGGGGGGCAGGGATTTAGATTTTTGGATCAATGGTATCTCTTCTGGGGAAGGGCTGACCTGTTCACGAGGGACGGGTTGCACCTGAACTGGAGGGGGACTAATATCCTGGCACGAAGATTTGCTAAAGCCACTCGGGGGGTTTTAAACTAGTTTGTCAGGTGCGTGGGACCCAAAGCAGTAGGGACACAGAAGAGAAGGTTGAGGACAACACAGAAGTTAAAGAGAGCACATTAAGTAGTAAAGGCAGTGTCAGTAATCCTAGTACCAGACAGATCAGGCAAAAGCAAGACAGAGAGCAAGGGAAGTCCAGATTAAACTGCATTTATTTCAATGCAAGAGGCCTGATGGGCAAAGCAGATGAACTCAGGGCATGGATGGGTACGTGGGACTGGGATATTATAGCAATTACTGAAACATGGCTAAGGGAGGGACAGGACTGGCAGTTCAATGTTCCAGGGTACAGATGCTATAGGAAAGATAGAACAGGAGGTAAGAGAGGAGGGAGAGCTGCACTTTTGATTAAGGAAAACATCATGGTAGTACTGAGAGGGGATATATCCAAGGGTTTGCCCACTGAGTCTATATGGGTAGAACTCAGAAATAAGAAGGGGGAAATCACTTTGATAGCGTTGTACGATAGGCCCCCAAATAGTCAGCGGGAAATTGAGGAGCAAATATGTAAGGAGATTACAGATAGCTCCAAGAAAAATAGGGTGGTAATAGTCGGAGATTTTAACTTTCCCAACATTGACTGGGACAGCCATAGTATTAAAGGGTTGGATGGAGAGAAATTTGGTGAGTGTATTCAGGAGGAATTTCTCATTCAGTATGTGGATGGCCTGATTAGAGAGGGGGAAAACTTGACCTCTTGGGAAATAAGGAAGATGACAGAAGTGTCAGTGAGGGTTAACTCAGGGACCAGTGACCATAATTCTATTAGTTTTAAGATAGCTATGGAGAATGAAAGGTCTGGCCCAAAAGTTAAAATTCTAAATTGGGGCAAGGCCAATTTTGATGGTATCAGGCAGCAACTTTCAACAGTTAATTGGGGGAGTCTGTGGGAAGGCAAAGGGATGTCTGGTGAGTGGGAGGCTTTCAAAAGTGTATTAACTAGGGTTCAGGATAAGCACATTCTTCTTGGAGTGAAGGGCAAAACTGGTAGAAGTAGAGAACCCTGGATGACTCGGGATATTGAGGCCCTGGTCAAGAAGAAGAAAGAGGCACATGACATGCACAGGCAGCTGGGATCAAGTGAATCCCTTGAAGAGTATAGGGGGTGTATGGAATAGAGTTAAGAGAGAAATCAAGAGGGTAAAAGGGGGACACGAGATTGTTTTGGCAGATAAGGCAAAGGAGAATCCAAAGAGCTTCTACAAATACATAAAGGCCAAAAGAGTAACTAGGGAGAGAGTAGGACCTCTTAAGGATCAACAAGGTCATCTATGTGCGGATCCACAAGAGATGGGTGAGATCGTAAATGAATATTTCTCATCAGTATTAACTGTTGAGAAAAGCATGGATGTTAGGGAGCTTGGGGAAATAAATAGTGATGTATTGAGGAGTGTACATATAACAGAGAAGAAGGTGCTGGAAGACTTAAAGCATATCAAGGTAGATAAATCCCCGGGACCTGATGAAGTGTATCCCAGGGCACTGTGGGAGGCTAGGGAAGAAATTGCGGGTCCCCTAGCTGAGATATTCGACAGTCACAGGTGAGGTGTCTGAAGATTGGAGACTGGCAAATGTTGTACCTCTGTTTAAAAAGGGCTGCAGGGAAAAGCCTGGGAACTACAGGCTGGTGAGCCTCACATCTGTGGTGGGTAAGTTGTTAGAATGTGTTTTGAGAGACAGTATCTACAGGCATTTAGAGACTCAAAGACTGACTAGGGATTGTCAGCATGGCTTTGTGAGTGGAAAATCATGTCTCAGAAATTTGATAGAGTTTTTTGAAGGAGTAACCAAGAAGATAGATGAGGCAGTGCAGTTGATGTTGTCTACATGGACGTTAGTAAAGCCTTTGACAAGGTACCACATCGTAGGTTGTTGCATAAGGCTAAATCACATGGGATCCAGGGTGAGGGAGCCAAATAGATACATAATTGACTTGGTAACAGAAGCCAGAGGCTGGTTGTAGACAGTTGTTTTCCAAATTGGAGGCCTGTGACCAGTGGTGTGCCTCAGGGATCAGTGCTGGGTCCACTGTTATTTGTCATTTCTATTGACGATTTGGATGAGAATTTAGTAGGCATAGTTAGTAAGTTTGCAGATGACACCAAGATTGGTGACATAGTGGACAGTGAAGAAGGTTGTCTCGGATTGCAACGGGATCTTGATCAATTGGGCCAGTGGGCTGACGAATGACAGATGGAGTTTAATTTAGACAAATGCGAGGTGATGCATTTTGGTCAATCGAACCAGGGCAGGACTGACTCAGTTAATGGTAGCACATTGGGGTGAGTTATAGAACAAAGAGATTTAGGGATACACGTTCATAGCTCCTTGAAAGTAAAGTCACAGGTGGACAGAGTGATGAAGAAGGCATTCGGCATGCTTGGTTTCATTGGTCAGAACATTGAATACAGGAGTTGGGACATCTTGTTGAAGTTGTACAAGACATTGGTAAGGCCACACTTGGAATAATGTGTACAGTTCTGGTCACCCTATTATGGAAAGGATATTATTGAACTAGAAAGAGTGCAGAAAAGATTTACGAGGATACTACTGGGACTTGACGGTTTGAGTTATAAAGGAGAGGCTGTATAGACTGGGACATTTTTCCCTGGAGCGTAGGAGGCTTAAGGGTGATGTTATGGAGGTCTATAAAATAATGAGGGGCATAGATAAGGTAGATAGTCAATATCTTTTCCAAAAGAAAGGAGAGTCTAAAATTAGAGGGCATAGGTTTAAGGTGAGAGGGGAGAGATACAAAAGGGTCCAGAGGGGCAGTTTTTTCACAAAGAGGGTGGTGAGTGTCTGGAACAAGCTGCCAGAGGTAGTATTAGAGGGTACAATTTTGTCTTTTAAAAAGCGTTTAGACAGTTACATGGATAAGATGGGTATGAACAAAGAACAAAGAACAGTACAGCACAGGAAACAGGCCCTTCGGCCCTCCAAGCTTGTGCCGCTCCTTGGTCCAACTAGACCAATCGTTTGTATCCCTCCATTCCCAGGCTGCTCATGTGACTATCCAGGTAAGTCTTAAACGATGTCAGCGTGCCTGCCTCCACCACCCTACTTGGCAGCGCATTCCAGGCCCCCACCACCCTCTGTGTAAAAAATGTCCCTCTGATATCTGAGTTATACTTCGCCCCTCTCAGCTTGAGCCCGTGACCCCTCGTGATCGTCACCTCCGACCTGGGAAAAAGCTTCCCACTGTTCACCCTATCTATACCCTTCATAATCTTGTACACCTCTATTAGATCTCCCCTCATTCTCCGTCTTTCCAAGGAGAACAACCTCAGTCTACCCAATCTCTCCTCATAGCTAAGACCCTCCATACCAGGCAACATCCTGGTAAACCTTCTCTGCACTCTCTCTAACGCCTCCACGTCCTTCTGGTAGTGCGGCGACCAGAATTGGACGCAGTACTCCAAATGTGGCCTAACCAGCGTTCTATACAGCTGCATCATCAGACTCCAGCTTTTATACTCTATACCCTGTCCTATAAAGGCAAGCATACCATATGCCTTCTTCACCACCTTCTCCACCTGTGTTGCCACCTTCAAGGATTTGTGGACTTGCACACCTAGGTCCCTCTGTGTTTCTATACTCCTGATGACTCTGCCATTTATTATATAACTCCTCCCTACATTATTTCTTCCAAAATGCATCACTTCGCATTTATCCGGATGAAACTCCATCTGCCACCTCTCCGCCCAATTTTCCAGCCTATCTATATCCTGCTGTATTGCCCGACAATGCTCTTTGCTATCCGCAAGTCCAGCCATCTTTGTGTCATCCGCAAACTTGCTGATTACACCAGTTACACCTTCTTCCAAATCATTTATATATATCACAAATAGCAGAGGTCCCAGTACAGAGCCCTGCGGAACACCACTGGTCACAGACCTCCAGCCGGAAAAAGACCCTTCGACCACTACCCTCTGTCTCCTATGGCCAAGCCAGTTCTCCACCCATCTAGCCACTTCTCCTTGTATCCCATGAGCCTTAACCTTCTTAACCAACCTGCCATGTGGGACTTTGTCAAATGCCTTACTGAAATCCATATAGACGACATCCACGGCCCTTCCTTCATCAACCATTTTTGTCACTTCCTCGAAAAACTCCACCAAATTTGTAAGGCACGACCTCCCTTTTACAAAACCATGCTGTCTGTCACGAATGAGATTGTTCCATTCTAAATGCACATACATCCTGTCTCTAAGAATCCTCTCCAACAACTTCCCTACCACGGACGTCAAGCTCACCGGTCTATAATTTCCTGGGTTATCCCTGCTACCCTTCTTAAACAACGGGACCACATTCGCTATCCTCCAATCCTCAGGGACCTCACCCGTGTCCAAAGAAGCGACAAAGATTTCCGTCAGAGGCCCAGCAATTTCATCTCTCGTCTCCCTGAGCAGTCGAGGATAGATGCCATCAGGCCCTGGGGCTTTGTCAGTTTTAATGTTCCCTAAAAAACCTAACACTTCCTCTCTTGTAATGGAGATTTTCTCTAACGGGTCAACACCTCCCTCCGAGACACTCCCGGTTAACACGCCCCTCTCCTTCGTGAATACCGATGCAAAGTATTCATTTAGGATCTCCCCTATTCCCTTGGGTTCTAAGCATAATTCCCCTCCTTTGTCCCTGAGAGGTCTGATTTTCTCCCTGACAACTCTTTTGTTCCTAACGTATGAATAGAATGCCTTAGGATTCTCCTTAATCCTACCTGCCAAGAACATCTCGTGACCTCTTTTTGCCCTTCTAACTCCCTGTTTGAGTTCTTTCCTACTCTCTCTGTATTCCTCCAGAGCTCCATCTGTTTTCAGTTGCCTGGACTTAACGTACGCCTCCCTTTTCATTTTAATCAGATCCTCAATTTCCCTGGTTATCCACGGTTCTCGAATCCTACCTTTCCTATCTTTCCTTTTTACAGGCACATGCCTATCCTGCAGCCTTATCAATAGTTCCTTAAAAGACTCCCACATGCCAGACGCGGACTTACCCTCGAACATCCTCTCCCAATCAACATCCACCAATTCCTGCCTAATCCGGCTATAGTCAGCCTTCCCCCAATTTAGCACCCTGCCCGTAGGACAGCACTCATCCTTGTCTATTACTATCCTAAAGTATGGAGGGACACGGGCCAATCGCGGACAATTGGGACTAGCTTAGGGGTTAAAAGAAGGGGCGGCATGGACAAGTAGGGCCGAAGGGCCTGTTTCCATGCTGTAAACCTCTATGACTCAATGACTCTATAACCGACTCAAGAATAACTTCTTTCCTGCTGCCATCAGACTTTCTATTGGACCTACTTTATATTAAGTTGATCTTTCTCTACATCCTAGCTATGACTGTAACACTACATTCTGCACTCATGCTTTTCCTTCTTCCCATGTACTCTATGAATGGTATGCTTTGTCTGTATAGCGCGCAAGAAGCAATACCTTTCACTGTATCCCAATACATGTGACAATAATAAATCAAATCAAAAAAATCAATAAATGAAGTGGGCGGCACAGTGGCACAGTGGTTAGCACTGCTGCCTCACAGCTCCAGGGACCCGGGTTCGCTTCCCGGCTCAGGCCACTGTTTGTGTGGAGTTTGCACGTTCTCCCTGTGTCTGCGTGGGTTTCCTCCGGGTGCTCCGGTTTCCTCCCACAATCCAAAGATGTGCGGGTTAGGTGGATTGGCCATGCTAAATTGCCCCAGAGTGTCTGGCATGTGTAAATTAGAGGGATTAGCGGGATAAATATATGGGATTAGGGTCGGGGTGGGATTGTTGTCGGTGCAGACTCGATGGGCCAAATGGTCTCTTTCTGCACTGTAGGGATTCTATGATTCTTCTCACTCCCACTCTCCCGGGGATAACTCCCACACTCCTAATAAGTCATCTCTTATGTAGCTGCATCATCACCGTCTCACAAAACCACTCAGTCTGCAGGTGACAATGATTTAGATGTATTTACTCAAAGGCCATTGTCTCGTTCCAAAGTAACAGCAGATAGCTATTACGTTTCTTGCTGCTGAAATGATTAAAGCCACTAACTGCAAAAGCAAAAAGGGATAAAAGTACCGGTTTTTGTATATTTTCAAAATAATCAATATTTTCTGATCACTCCAGCCCAGTTACTATCCCAATGCCGGCATCTCCACATCATTACTATCCCTTCAGCAGCCCCTCTTGATTTGTTATTGCAAACAGCTCAGGACTCTATCGTCTCTGCCTTGTTGTCAGATCTTACCATCAGCTTCTGCCAGGCCAAGACCTTGCTGCTTCAACTGATCCGATACTTTGTGCTTTTCACCTTTCAGGGTGAGATCAGTATCTTGAGTCATTTTACCCCTATTAAAAAGAGAACAAGAGAAAAGTGATTGCATTTCTATAAAGTTACAAGTAAAATATGGTAGGTTTGATGATCAAAGTTTATTTGACCTTTTTTAACCAACATATTTATCACAACAGATAAGTGTACAAAGGTTGCTATATATTCTCACATTGGGAATCAGTGCAGCAACATTTCCACAATCCTACAATTACAGAAGTGGAACTTGTTATAATTAAAAATGTTTGTCTCTTGGAGAGAGATTTTAAATTCACCATGAATAATGAACTGAGTACTCAGGGGGCAGTCGGATGGTTAGGAGGTACTCGAGACGGGGGGGCAGTTAGAGACAGTTGGGGGATCAGAGTGACAGGAGTCACTCAGAGGGTTGAATGTAGTCATGGCATCAGGGAGGTTGTTGGGGTGGCCAGGGTGGTAGTGAAGTGGTTCAGTGGGGAGTCGTGGGGGGGTGTGGTTGTGTGGGGATCAGTTGTATAGTTAACCAGGATTTAGCTTGTTTTAATCCTTCTAACTTTTCCTGGTAACTATTCTGATATTGGAGTCGGAAACATCCAAAGTATTTGACTCTAACGCAGAGTTTTGGAAGGTTTCATACACTGGACAATTACTCATTGGAAGTTCAAACTTCCTGGGCATTCCCTGTTCACTCAGTAGGGTGTTCCTCCAGCACATCTTAGAACATAGAACATAGAAAAGCTACAGCACAAACAGGCCCTTCGGCCCACAAGTTGCGTCGGTCATGTCCCTACCTACCTAGGCCTATGTATAGGCTTACCTATAACCATCAATCCTATTAAGTCCCATGTACTCATCCAGAAGTCTCTTAAAAGACCCTATCGAGTTTGCCTCCACCACTATTGACGGCAGCCGATTCCACTCAACCACCACCCTCTGAGTGAAAAACTTACCCCTGACATCTCCTCTGTACCTACTCCCCAGCACATTAAACCTGTGTCCTCTCATAGCAGCCATTTCAGCCCTGGGAAAAAGCCTCTGAGAATCCACCCGATCTATACCTCTCAACATCTTGTACACCTCTATCAGGTCACCTCTCATCCTTCGTCTCTCCAAGGAGAAAAGACCGAGCTCCCTCAACCTATCCTCATAAGGCATGCCACCCAATCCAGGCAACATCCTTGTAAATCTTCTCTGCACCCTTTCAATCTTTTCTACATCCTTCCTGTAATGAGGCGACCAGAACTGAGCACAGTACTCTAAGTGGGGTCTGACGAGGGTCTTATAAAGCTGCATCATTATCTCCCGACTCCTAAACTCAATCCCTCGATTGATGAAGGCCAGCACACCATACACCTTCCATACATCGGATGGTGTTGGCTAGCACGAGGGGACATAGCTTTAAATTGACGGGTGAGAGATATAGGACAGATGTTAGAGGTAGGTTCTTTACTCAGAGAGTAGTAAGGGCGTGGAATGCCCTGCCTGCAGCAGTGGTGGACTCGTCAACGTTGAGAGCGTTCAAGTGGTTATTGGGTAAACATATGGATGATATTGGAATAGTGTAGATTAGAGGGGCTTTAGATTGGTACCACTGGTTGGCGCAACATCGAGGGCCAAAGGGCCTGTACTGCGCTGTAATGTTCTATGTTCTATGCTCTATGTTCTTAACCACCTCCTCTACCTGCGAGGCCGATTTAAGAGTCCTATGGACCCGGACCCCAAGGTCCTTCTGATCCTCTACACTGCTAAGAGTCTTACCCTTGATATTATACTCCTTCACCCCATTTGACCTGCCAAAATGTACCACCTTAAATGTGTTTAGTCACATTTTCAAAGAATTCCACCAGGCTCGTAAGGCACGATTTGCCTTTGACAAAGCCGTGCTGACTACTTTTGAGCATACTAAACTTGTCTAAATGTTCATAAATCCTGTCCCTCAGGAAGTTCTCCATCAACTTACCAACCACTGAGGTTAGACTCACCGGTCGGTAATTTCCTGGGCTATCCCTATTCCCTTTCTTGAATATAGGAACCACATCCGCAATCCTCCAATCCTCCGGAACCTCTTCCGTCTCCATCGATGATGCAAAGATCATCGCCAGAGGCTCTGCAATCTCTTCCCTCGCCTCCCACTGTAACCTGGGGTACATCCCATCCGGTCCCGGCGACTTATCTATCTTGATGCTATTCAAAATTTCCAACACATCCTCTTTCTTAATGTCGACAAACTCAATCTTCTCAGTCCGCCGCAATCCTGTAGTACAACCACCCAGGTCTTTTTCCACCGTGAATACCGAGGTAAAGTATTCATTAAACACCTCTGCTCTTTCTTCCGGTTCCGTACAGACTTTCTCACCTTCACATCTTATAGGTCCTATTCCTTCACATCTCATCCTTTTACTCTTCACATATTTATAGAACGCCTTAGGGTTCTCCTTAATCTTACCTGCCAAGGCCTTCTCATGACCCCTTCTGGCTCTCCTAATTTCCTTCTTAAGTCCCTTCCGACAAGCCGTATACTCATCTAGATCCCTATCATCGCCTAGCTCTCTGAACCCATTCTACGCTTTCCTTTTCCTTTTGACTAGGTTCAGCACAGCTTTCGTGCACCACAGTTCCCGTAACCTACCAACACCTCCCTGTCTCATCGCAACGTTGTCATGTAAAACTCCAGACAAACATTCTTGAGGAATATCTTCAGGATATGTCCATCCAGTGATTGGAAGTTCTGGGCCATTATACTAAAATAAAATATCAATGCTTTTTAAAAATGTATTCTTTCATGATGTGTGGGCATCGCTGACAACGTCGGCATTTGTTGCCCATCCCTAATTAACCTTAAACTGAATGACAAAGAACAAAGAAAATTACAGGACAGGAACAGGCCCTTCAGCCCTCCAAGGCTGCACCGACCAAGCTGCCCGATTGAACTAAAAGCCCCTATCCTTCTGGGGACCATATCCCTCTATTCCCATCCTATTCATGTATTTGTCAAGATGCCTCTTGAAAGTCACTACCGTATCCGCTTCCACTACCTCCCCCGGCAACGAGTTCCAGGCACCCATTACTCTCTGGGTAAAAAATCTGCCTCGTACATCTCCTTTAACCCTTGCCCCTCGCACCTTAAACCTGTGCCCCCTAGTAATTGACTTTTCCACCCTGGGAACAAGCTTCTGACTATCATCTGACTTGCAAGACAATTGCAGAGGGCAATAACATTACTGTGGGTCTGGATTCACATGTAGGACCAAGTAAAGGGCAATAGTGAACTAGGTGGGTTTGTACAAAAATCAGTGGACACCATTACTGAGACTGAATGCAAATTCCAGCTATCGTGGTAGAATTTAAGCTTCAGTCTTTGGATGACTAGTCCAGTGACATCACCACTCTGATGCCCTCTGCAATATTTGCTTCTGAGACTTTTACAGGATAAGAAGAATTAAAACTTTCTCACCTGTTCCTGATATCCATCAAGTGGCCAAACATTTATCAATCTCAGTTTAAATACATGAACATCATAACATGAGAAACAGGAAAATGAGTAGCCATTCGCTTCCTTGAGTCTGCTCTAACATTCGATACGATTATGGCTAATTTGATCGGGGCTTCACTTTTCTGCCTGTTCCCCGAACCTGTGACACCTTTATAAATCAAAATTCTTCCCAAGTTAACTTTGAATTTATTCAGTGACCCAGCTTCCATTGTCCTCAGTAGTTAACATCTCCAAAGATTTCAGACCCTCTGAAAGAACAAATTTCTCCTCATCTCTGGCCCTTATTCTAAAACTGTGCACCCTAGTTTTAGATTCTAGAACAAAGAACAAAGAACAGTACAGCACAGGAAACAGGCCCTTCAGCCCTCCAAGCCTGTGCCGCTCCTTGGTCCAACTAGACCAATCGTTTGTATCCCTCCATTCCCAGGCTGCTCATGTGACTATCCAGGTAAGTCTTAAACGATGTCAGCGTGCCTGCCTCCACCACCCTACTTGGCAGCGCATTCCAGGCCCCCACCACCCTCTGTGTAAAAAATGTCCCTCTGATATCTGAGTTATACTTCGCCCCTCTCAGCTTGAGCCCGTGACCCCTCGTGATCGTCACCTCCGACCTGGGAAAAAGCTTCCCACTGTTCACCCTATCTATACCCTTCATAATCTTGTACACCTCTATTAGATCTCCCCTCATTCTCCGTCTTTCCAAGGAGAACAACCTCAGTCTACTCAATCTCTCCTCATAGCTAAGACCCTCCATACCAGGCAACATCCTGGTAAACCTTCTCTGCACTCTCTCCAACGCCTCCACGTCCTTCTGGTAGTGCGGCGACCAGAATTGGACGCAGTACTCCAAATGTGGCCTAACCAGCGTTCTATACAGCTGCATCATCAGACTCCAGCTTTTATACTCTATACCCTGTCCTATAAAGGCAAGCATACCATATGCCTTCTTCACCACCTTCTCCACCTGTGTTGCCACCTTCAAGGATTTGTGGACTTGCACACCTAGGTCCCTCTGTGTTTCTATACTCCTGATGACTCTGCCATTTATTGTATAACTCCTCCCTACATTATTTCTTCCAAAATGCATCACTTCGCATTTATCCGGATGAAACTCCATCTGCCACCTCTCCGCCCAATTTTCCAGCCTATCTATATCCTGCTGTATTGCCCGACAATGCTCTTCGCTATCCGCAAGTCCAGCCATCTTTGTGTCATCCGCAAACTTGCTGATTACACCAGTTACACCTTCTTCCAAATCATTTATATATATCACAAATAGCAGAGGTCCCAGTACAGAGCCCTGCGGAACACCACTGGTCACAGACCTCCAGCCGGAAAAAGACCCTTCGACCACTACCCTCTGTCTCCTATGGCCAAGCCAGTTCTCCACCCATCTAGCCACTTCTCCTTGTATCCCATGAGCCTTAACCTTCTTAACCAACCTGCCATGTGGGACTTTGTCAAATGCCTTACTGAAATCCATATAGACGACATCCACGGCCCTTCCTTCATCAACCATTTTTGTCACTTCCTCAAAAAACTCCACCAAATTTGTAAGGCACGACCTCCCTCTTACAAAACCATGTTGTCTGTCACGAATGAGATTGTTCCATTCTAAATGCACATACATCCTGTCTCTAAGAATCCTCTCCAACAACTTCCCTACCACGGACGTCAAGCTCACCGGTCTATAATTTCCTGGGTTATCCCTGCTACCCTTCTTAAACAACGGGACCACATTCGCTATCCTCCAATCCTCAGGGACCTCACCCGTGTCCAAAGAAGCGACAAAGATTTCCGTCAGAGGCCCAGCAATTTCATCTCTCGTCTCCCTGAGCAGTCGAGGATAGATGCCATCAGGCCCTGGGGCTTTGTCAGTTTTAATGTTCCCTAAAAAACCTAACACTTCCTCTCTTGTAATGGAGATTTTCTCTAACGGGTCAACACCTCCCTCCGAGACACTCCCGGTTAACACGCCCCTCTCCTTCGTGAATACCGATGCAAAGTATTCATTTAGGATCTCCCCTATTCCCTTGGGTTCTAAGCATAATTCCCCTCCTTTGTCCCTGAGAGGTCTGATTTTCTCCCTGACAACTCTTTTGTTCCTAACGTATGAATAGAATGCCTTAGGATTCTCCTTAATCCTACCTGCCAAGAACATCTCGTGACCTCTTTTTGCCCTTCTAACTCCCTGTTTGAGTTCTTTCCTACTCTCTCTGTATTCCTCCAGAGCTCCATCTGTTTTCAGTTGCCTGGACTTAACGTACGCCTCCCTTTTCATTTTAATCAGATCCTCAATTTCCCTGGTTATCCACGGTTCTCGAATCCTACCTTTCCTATCTTTCCTTTTTACAGGCACATGCCTATCCTGCAGCCTTATCAATAGTTCCTTAAAAGACTCCCACATGCCAGACGCGGACTTACCCTCGAACATCCTCTCCCAATCAACATCCACCAATTCCTGCCTAATCCGGCTATAGTCAGCCTTCCCTCAATTTAGCACCCTGCCCGTAGGACAGCACTCATCCTTGTCTATTACTATCCTAAAGTTAACAAAGTTGTGGTCACTATTTGCCACATTTTCCCCTACCGAAACTTTGACGACCTGACCGGGCTCATTTCCCAGAACTAGGTCCAGTATAGCCCCCTCTCTAGTCGGGCTATCTACATACTGTTCCAAAGAACCTTCCAGTACGCATTTTACAAATTCCTCCCCGTCCGGACCCCCAGCTCTAAGCACTCTCCAGTCTGTGCCAGGGAAATTAAAGTCCCCCACTACAACAACCCTATTTTTTCTGCACCTATCCAGAATCTCCTGACATATCCTTTCCTCCACTTCCCGTGGGCTGTTGGGTGGTCTGTAGTACACCCCCAGCATAGTGACTGCACCCTTCCTGTTTCTGAGTTCCACCCACAGCGACTCAGTACATGACCCCTCTAAGTTGTCTACCCTCTGCACCGCGGTAATATGCTCCTTAACTAATATCGCTACTCCCCCACCTTTTTTAGCCCCTCCTCTGTCTCGCCTAAAACACTTATACCCCGGAATATTCAGCTGCCAGTCCTGTCCTTCTTTTAACCAAGTTTCCGTCACCGCAACCACATCCAAATTCCGCATAAGCATTCAGACCCTAAGTTCATCTGTTTTACCCGTTACGCTCCTCGCATTGAAGCAGATGCACTCCAGACCTCCAGGCCCACTCAGGTCATCCTCCTCCAGAGTGCTCCTCTTCTTAGCTAGCCTTGCCCTGGCCCCCAGCTCAACCCCAGCCTCAGTATTTACTGACCTACTGTTGTGTTCCCCACCCCCCTGCCACACTAGTTTAAATCCTGCCGAAACACTCGAGCAAAACTCCCAGCCAGGATATTTGCTCCCTTCCAGTTAAGGTGTAACCCATCCTTTCTGTACAGTTGCCATCCTGACTTGAAGATTTCCCAGTTATCTATGAATTTAAAACCCTCCCTCTTGCACCAGTCCTTTAGCCACGCGTTCAACTGTAGAATCTCCCTGTTCCGAGCCTCACTTGCACTAGACACCGGGAGCAGTCCAGAGATTACTACCCTGGAGGCCTTACTTTTTAGCCTAGCACCCAACTCCCTGAATCTCTCTCGTACGACCCCCCTGCTCTTCCTACCTACATCATTTTCACCAATGTGTATAATCACATCCGTTTGACTACCTTCCTTTTTAAATATGCTTCCTACCCTCTTGGAGACATCCAGTACCCCGGCACCAGGGAGGCAGACTACCATCCTGGATTCTCGTTCATTCCCACAGAACCGCCTGTCCGTGCCTCTAACCATTGTGTCCTCCACAACTATCGCTCTCCTAAACCCCTTCTTTCCCTTCCGGACCCCTGAGACTGTCTCCATGGAGGTGATCTGGTCCTCGTGGCTTACCCCTGGAGGGTCATCCCCCTTCACAGAATCCAAAACAATATACCTATTTTGGAGGGGGACAACCACATGGGATCCCTCCACAGACTGCTCACTCCCTTCCCTTCTCCCATCTGTTGCCCATCCCTTTCTTTTATGGGAGACTGCCACTGGGATACTTTCTGGCACATCACCCTTCTGACTATTACCCCTCCTAACTGTGACCCACGTGTCTTCCTTCCGAGACCCTGGTGTCACTACCTGACTATAACTTTTATCTATTAATCTCTCATTTTCCCTAACTAAACTGAGTTCATCGAGCCTCAGCTCCAGCTCCCTTACACGATCCTTCAGGAGTTGCAGTTCCACGCATCTGGCACAGATATGGACTTCCGGGAGGCAAGTTGTCTCCAGGAACTCCCACATCCCACACCGAATGCAGTATACTGGCCTCCCACTCATACCAGCCATGTCCTTTTCAGTTTTTGGGAGATAAAACAAAAAAGGGCTGTAACAGAAGAAAAACAAACAACCTTCCTCGCCAAAGCCCTGTGAGCCAAAGCCCTTACAGCTCACACTCTGCTCCCTGCTCACTCCACTGCCCGCTCCAGACGCTGCCCGCTCAAAAGTGCGGTCTGCTTTTAAACCCTCCAAAAAAGCTCCCCAGGCTGCTCCTGGGCCTACTTCCTGTTTTGAAAAAAATCTCCGATTTTTAAGCCAAATGTAACTGAAAAATAAATAAATAAATAAAATGCAGACACAATCTCTCTTACCCTCAGCCTGCTCCTGTGGAACAATGAGGCTGAAACCTCCAAGGTAAGCCCTTTTTAAACCTTCCCCAGGCTGCTCCTGGGCCTACTTCCTGTTTTGAAAAAAAACCTCCTTTTTAAATTAGCCCTTTTTAAACCTTCCCCAGGCTGCTCCTGGGCCTACTTCCTGTTTTGAATAAAAACCTCCTTTTTAAATTAGCCCTTTTTAAACCTTCCCCAGGCTGCTCCTGGGCCTACTTCCTGTTTTGAAAAAAACCTCCGATTTTTAAGCCAAATATAACTGAAAAATAAATAAATAAAATGCAGACACAATCTCTCTTACCCTCAGCCTGCTCCTGTGGAACAATTCTAATCCTAGATTCCCCAATGAGGGGAAAAATACACCCAGCATCCATGTTATCAAATTTTTTTTTTATATAACATCACCTTGAATTCTTGTAAACTCCAATGAGTGCAGGCCCAACCTGTTCATCAGGCAATCCCTGCATCCCAGGACTTAACCAAATGTGAGGACTTTAGAAAGGGTGCAGAAAAGATTCACAAAGATGGTTCCAGGGATAGAATCATAGAATCCCTACAGTACAGAAGGAGGCTATTTGGCCCATCGAGTCCACCGACCGCAACCTCATCCAGGCTCTAGTCCCGTAACCCCACACATTTACCCTGCTAATCCCCCTGAAATTAGGATCAATTTACCATGGCCAATCAAGCTAACCTGCACATCTTTGGACTGCGGGAGGAAACCCACGCAGACACAGGGAGAACGTGTAAACTCCACACAGACAGGGACTGAGGCCGGAATTGAACCTGGGTCCCTGGCACTGTGAGGCAGCAGTGCTAACCACTGTGCCACTGTGCTGCCCGAGGAACTTCCGTTATGGAGATAGGCTGGAGAAGATGGGACTGTTCTCCTTGGGGAAGAGAAGGATCGAGGAGATTTGTTAGAGATGTTCAAAATCATACAGAGTAAAATAAATCAGAGTATAAAATCACACAGAGTATAAAGGCAAATTACTGTGGATGCTGGAATCTGAAACAAAAATAAAAAAGGCTGCAAAATCACAGCAGATCTGACAGCATCTGTGGGGAGAGAATAGAGTAAGAAGTTTTACAACACCAGGTTAAAGTCCAACAGGTTTATTTGGTAGCAAAAGCCACACAAGCTTTCGGAGCCCCAAGCCCCTTCTTCAGGTGAGAAAGCTTGTGTGGCTTTTGCTACCAAATAAACCTGTTGGACTTTAACCTGGTGTTGTTAAACCTCTTACTGTGTTTACCCAAGTCTAACGCCGGCATCTCCACATCGGGGGAGAATAGAGCCAATGTTTCGAGTCTGGATGACCCTTTGTCAGAGTTCACAATAGCTCTATTCTCTCTCCACAGATGCTGTCAGACCTGCTGAGATTTTCCAGCATTTTCTGAACAGAGCAGAGAGGCAGAAATTGATCCCATTGATGGAAGGTTCAAGAACAGAGGACACCAGCAAATGAAGCAACAGAAACACTAATAAGTGGTTTAGATCTGGAATGCACGATCTGAGTGCCTGATGAAGGCAGGTTCAATCTAGAGGGAGTTAGGCCATTGTCTGAAAAGGAAGAAAGCACAAGGCTCTGGAGAGAAGATGAGTCGTGGCACTCGGTGAATTGCTTCTTTGTACAGCCAGCACAGATACAACGGGCCAAATGCAAAAGAACACACAAAATAGAAGCAGGAGGAGGCCACCAGGGCCTTCAAGCCTGCCCCGCCAATCAATACAACCATGGCTGATCATTACCGCCCTCAGCTCCTTTTCTGTGTCATTTCCCCATCGCCCTCTATTCCTCGATCTATCAAATATTTATCCACCTCCACATTAAATGCTTCTAATAATCTAGCGTCCACTACACTTTTGGACAGGGGGGCACAGTGGCACAGTGGCACAGTGGCACAGTGGCACAGTGGCACAGTGGTTAGCACTGCTGTCTCACAGTGCCAGGACCGGGGTTTGATTCCAGCCTTGGGTGACTGTCCTTGTGGAGTTTGCACTTTCTCCCCGTGTCTGTGTGGGTTTCCTCTGGGCGAGGGCCAGTCTAACAATCATCAGAGTTTAGTAAAGGAGGTCAAAATATGTGAAAAGTGTAGCGCACAAGAAAATCTTGCAAGGGGAAGACAAATCAGTCGGACATATTTAAAAACCCTGTATCTAAATACACGCAGTATTCGGAATAAGGCCAGTGAGTTGACGGCACAAATTGAGGCAAATGGGTATGATTTGGTGGGGATTACTGAAACGGGGTTACAGGAGGACCGGGACTGGGAGTTGAATGTCCAAGGGTACACAGTATTCCGGAAGGATAGACTGGATGGAACAGGAGGTGGAGTTGTTTTATTGATTAAAGATGATATCAAGGCTGTATTAGGAAATGACATTGGCACTAAGGGCTAACATGTTGAATCGATCTGGATGGAAATAAAAAAACAAAGGAAAAAACATCTTGTTAGGAGTAATTTACAGCCCCAGAGCAATACTGCCAGAGTGGGGCACAGTATAAACCAAGAAATAATGACGGCTTGTGAGAAGGGCATACGGTAATGATCGGTGATTTTAAGATGCACATTGACTGGATCAATCACATTGCAAAGGCAGCCTCGAGGGAGATTTCAGAGAGTGTCTGAGGGACTGTTTCTTACAACAATGTGTTACGGAACCATTGTTCCACTGGAGCAAGCTGAGAGGGAGTGATTGGAGGCAGCAGTGCTGGTGAGAGATTAATTGAATTGTTTATTTATTTAATTAGTCAGCTAGTGTGTGTTTTTTTTTGGCCTTTACTTTTGCAGTAGAATTTTAAGTTTAAAGTGAAAACTGGAAGTGGGCTGCTAAGGAGTCTGGGAAGGATTTTTTAAGCGCGTGAAGTATAAAAGGTAGGCTGCAGTATACAGCGGGCAGCGTCGGGAGCGGGCAGTGTGGAGTGAGTGGGAAGCAGAGTGTGAGCTATAAGGCTTTGGATCACAGGGCTTGGGCAGAAAGGGCGAGCAGAGGTGAGTTTAAATTCATTTCTGCACTTTCTACCTGGTACTGGCAAGGTATCGAGAGGGGATGGGTGTGCAGGCAGTGCTATGTTCCTCTTGCACTATGTTTGAGGTGAGGGACGACGACAGTGTCCCTGCTGATTACATCTGTGGGAAGTGCACCCATCTGCAGCTCCTCCAAAACTGTGTTAGGGAACTGGAGCTGGAGTTGGATGAACTTAGGATCATTAGGGACGCAGAGGTGGCCATAGACAGGACCTTTAGGAATACAGTTACTCTGAGGAATGAAAACAGATGGGTGACGGTGAGAGGGGCTGGGAGGAAGCAGTCCGTGCAGGGATCCCCGGTGGTCGTTCCCCTTAGCAACAAGTGTTCCGCTTTGGATACGGTTGAGGGGGATGACATACCAGTGGTGAGCCGCAGTGAGAGGATCTCCAGCACTGTGTCCATCTCTGTGGCTCGGGAGGGTAAGGGGCAGAGCGGGAGGGCAATAGTTATTGGGGACTCATTAGTTAGAGGGATAGATAGGAGGTTCTGTGGCAGCAAAAGAGACTCACGGATGGTATGTTGCCTACTGGATGCCAAGGTCCATGACGTCTCAGACCGTGTTTTCCGGATTCTGAAGGGGGAGGGGAAACAGTCACAAGTCGTGGTACACATTGGTACCAATGACATAGGTAAGCGAAGGGACGGGGATTTAAAGCAGGAATTTCTGGAGCTGGGCTGGAAGCTGAGAGCCAAGACAAAACATGTGGTCATCTGTGGTACGTTGCTGGTGCCACGTGATAGCGAGTTGAGGAACAGGGAGAGAGTGCAGTTAAACATGTGGTTGCAGGGATGGTGTAGGAGGGAGGGTTTCAGATACGTGGATAATTGGAACACATTCTGGGGAAGGTGGGACCTGTACAAACAGGACAGGGTGCACCTGAACCAGAGGGGCACCAATATCCCAGGAGGGAAATTTGTTATGGCTCTTCAGGGGGGTTTGAACTAATTTGTCAGGGGAGTGGGAAAAGGAGTTGTAGTCCAGAAGTCAGTGAGGGTGGTGAGGTATTGGGGAAGGTATCAGGGTCAAGGGTGGGTACCGGTAGACAGGAAGGTGGGTTGAAGTGTGTCTACTTCAATGCAAGGAGCATCCGGAACAAGGTAGATGAACTTGGGGCATGGATTGGTACTTGGGACTATGATGTTGTGGCCATTACGGAGACGTGGGAAGAACAAGGACAGGAATGGTTGTTGGACGTTCCGGGGTATAGATGTTTCAGTAAGTGTAGGGAAGCTGGTAAAAGAGGTGGAGGAGTGGCATTGTTAATCAAGGATAGTTTAACGGCTGCGGAAAGGCACTTCGAGGGGGATCTGCACACTGAGGTAATATGGGCTGAGGTTAGAAATAGGAAAGAAGCGGTCACGTTGTTAGGACTTTACTATAGGCCCCCAAATAGTAATAGAGATGTGGAGGAAGAAATTGCTAAGCAGATTATGGATATGTGTGGGGGTCACAGGGTAGTTGTCATGGGGGACTTTAACTTTCCAAATATTGATTGGAGCCTTTGTAGGTCAAATAGTTCGGATGGGGCAGTTTATGTGCAGTGTGTGCAGGAGGGTTTCCTGACACAATACGTGGATAGGCCAACAAGAGGTGAGGCCACATTGGATTTGGTACTGGGAAATGAACCGGGCCAAGTGTTAGATTTGGTTGTGGGAGAGCACTTTGGAGATAGTGACCATAATTCGGTGTCTTTTGTTATTGCAATGGAGAGGGATAGGGCCGTACGGCAGGGCAAGGTTTACAATTGGGGGAGAGGTAATTATGATGCGATTAGGCAAGAATTAGGGGGCATAAGTTGGGAACAGAAACTGTCAGAGAAAGGAACTAATGAAAAGTGGAACTTTTTCAAGGAACAAATACTGGGTGTCCTTGATAGGTATGTCCCTGTCAGGCAGGGAGGAAATGGCCGAGTGAGGGAACCATGGTTCACGAAAGAGGTGGAATGTCTTGTGAAAAGGAAGAGGGAAGCTTATGCAGGGATGAGGAAACAAGGTTCAGATGGCTCGATTGAAGGTTACAAGTTAGCAAGGAATGAGCTGAAAAAGGGGCTTAGGAGAGCTAGGAGGGGACACGAGAAGTCCTTGGCAGGTCGGATCAAGGAAAACCCCAAGGCTTTTTACTCTTAGAACATAGAACATAGAAAGCCACAGCACAAACAGGCCCTTCGGCCCACAAGTTGCGCTGATCATATCCCTACCTCTAGGCCTATCTATAGCCCTCAATCCCATTAAATCCCATTTACTCATCCAGAAGTCTCTTAAAAGACCCCAACGAGTTTGCCTCCACCACCACCGACGTCAGCCGATTCCACTCACCCACCACCCTCTGAGTGAAAAACTTACCCCTGACAGTGGTTAGCACTGCTGCTTCACAGCTCCAGGGTCCCGGGTTCGATTCCCGGCTCGGGTCACTGTCTGTGTGGAGTTTGCACATTCTCCTCGTGTCTGCGTGGGTTTCCTCCGGGTGCTCCGGTTTCCTCCCACAGTCCAAAGATGTGCGGGTTAGGTTGATTGGCCAGGTTAAAAATTGTCCCTGAGATGCGTAGTTAGCGGGTAAAATATGTGGGGGTAGGGCCTGGGTGGGATTGTGGTCGGTGCAGACTCGATGGGCCGAATGGCCTCCTTCTGCACTGTCGGGTTTCTATGTATGTTTCTATGTGTACCTCCTCTGTACCTACCCCCCAGCACCTTAAACCTGTGTCCTCTCGTAGCAACCATTTCAGCCCTTGGAAATAACCTCTGAGAGTCTACCCTATCCAGACCTCTCAACATCTTGTAAACCTCTATCAGGTCACCTCTCATCCTTCATCTCTCCAGGGAGAAGAGACCAAGCTCCCTCAACCTATCCTCATAAGGCATGCCCCCCAATCCAGGCAACATCCTTGTAAATCTCCTCTGCACCCTTTCAATGGCTTCAACATCTTTCCTGTAATGAGGTGACCAGAACTGCGCGCAGTACTCCAAGTGGGGTCTAACCAGGGTCCTATAAAGCTGCAGCATTATCTCCCGACTCCTAAACTCAATCCCTCGATTAATGAAGGCTAGTACGCCGTACGCCTTCTTGACCGCATCCTCCACCTGCGAGGCCGATTTAAGAGTCCTATGGACCCGGACCCCAAGGTCCTTCTGATCCTCTACACTGCTAAGAATGGTACCCTTCATATTATACTGCTGCTTCATCCCATTGGATCTGCCAAAATGGATCACTACACACTTATCCGGGTTGAAGTCCATCTGCCACTTCTCCGCCCAGTCTTGCATTCTATCTATGTCTCGCTGCAACTTCTGACATCCCTCCAAACTATCCACAACACCACCTACCTTGGTGTCGTCAGCAAACTTACCAACCCATCCCTCCACTTCCTCATCCAGGTCATTTATGAAAATGACAAACAGCAAGGGTCCCAGAACAGATCCCTAGGGCACTCCACTGGTCACTGACCTCCATGCAGAGAAAGACCCCTCCACAGCCACTCTCTGCCTTCTGCAGGCAAGCCAGTTCTGGATCCACAAGGCAACAGCCCCTTGGATCCCATGCCCTCTCACTTTCTCAAGAAGTCTTGCATGGGGGACCTTATCGAACGCCTTGCTGAAGTCCATATAGACCACATCCACCGCTCTTCCTTCGTCAATGTGTTTGGTCACATTTTCAAAGAACTCAACCAGGCTCGTAAGGCACGACCTGCCCTTGACAAAGCCGTGCTGACTACTTTTGATCATACTAAACTTCTCTAGATGATCATAAATCCTGTCTCTCAGGATCCTCTCCATCAACTTACCAACCACTGAGGTTAGACTCACCGGTCGGTAATTTCCCGGGCTGTCCCTGTTCCCTTTCTTGAATATAGGGACCACATCTGCAATCCTCCAATCCTCCGGAACCTCTCCCGTCTCCATCGACGATGCAAAGATCATCGCCAAAGGCTCCGCAATCTCCTCCCTCGCCTCCCACAGTAACCTGGGGTACATCCCATCCGGTCCCGGCGACTTACCAACCTTGATGCCATTCAATAGTTCCAACACATGTGAGGAATAAAAGAATGACCAGGGTGAGGTTAGGGCCGGTCAAGGACAGTAGTGGGAACTTGTGTATGGAGTCAGTAGAGATAGGCGAGGTGATGAATGAATACTTTTCTTCAGTGTTCACCAAGGGGAGGGGCCATGTTTTTGAGGAAGAGAAGGTGTTACAGGCTAATAGGCTGGAGGAAATAGATGTTCGGAGGGAGGATGTCCTGGCAGTTTTGAATAAACTGAAGGTCGATAAGTCCCCTGGGCCTGATGAAATGTATCCTAGGATTCTTTGGGAGGCAAGGGATGAGATTGCAGAGCCTTTGGCTTTGATCTTTGGGTCCTCGCTGTCCACGGGGATGGTGCCAGAAGACTGGAGAATGGCGAATGTTGTTCCTCTGTTTAAGAAAGGGAATAGAAATGACCCTGGTAATTATAGACCGGTTAGTCTTACTTCGGTGGTTGGTAAATTGATGGAAAAGGTCCTTGGAGATGGGATTTACGACCATTTAGAAAGATGCGGATTAATCCGGGATAGTCAGCACGGATTCGTGAAGGGCAAGTCATGCCTCACAAATTTGATAGAATTTTTTGAGGAGGAAACTAGGTGTGTTGATGAAGGTAGGGCAGTTGATGTCATATACATGGATTTTAGTAAGGCATTTGATAAGGTCCCCCATGGTCGGCTTATGATGAAACTGCGGAGGTGTGGGATAGAGGGAAAGTTGGCAGATTGGATAGGTAACTGGCTGTCTGATCGAAGACAGAGGGTGGTGGTGGATGGAAAATTTTCGGATTGGAGGCAGGTTGCTAGCGGAGTGCCACAGGGATCAGTGCTTGGTCCTCTGCTCTTTGTGATTTTTATTAATGACTTAGAGGAGGGGGCTGAAGGGTGGATCAGTATATTTGCTGATGACACCAAGATTGGTGGAGTAGTGGATGAGGTGGAGGGCTGTTGTAGGCTGCAAAGAGACAGAGATAGGATGCAAAGCTGGGCTGAAAAATGGCAAATGGAGTTTAACCCTGATAAATGTGAGGTGATTCATTTTGGTAGGACTAATTTAAATGTGGATTACAGGCTCAAAGGTAGGGTTCTGAAGACTGTGGAGGAACAGAGAGATCTTGGGGTCCATATCCACAGATCTCTAAAGGTTGCCACTCAAGTGGATAGAGCTGTGAAGAAGGCCTAGTGCATGTTAGCTTTTATTAACAGGGGGTTGGAGTTTAAGAGCCGTGGGGTTATGCTGCAACTGTACAGGACCTTGGTGAGACCACATTTGGAATATTGTGTGCAGTTCTGGTCACCTCACTATAAGAAGGATGTGGAAGCGCTGGAAAGAGTGCAGAGGAGATTTACCAGGATGCTGCCTGGTTTGGAGGGTAGGTCTTATGAGGAAAGGTTGAGGGAGCTAGGGCTGTTCTCTCTGGAGCGGAGGAGGCTGAGGGGAGACTTAATAGAGGTTTATAAAATGATGAAGGGATAGATAGAATGAACGTTCAAAGACTATTTCCTCGGGTGGATGGAGCTATTACAAGGGGGCATAACTATAGGGTTCGTGGTGGGAGATATAGGAAGGATATCAGAGGTAGGTTCTTTACGCAGAGAATGGTTGGGGTGTGGAATGGACTGCCTGCAGTGATAGTGGAGTCAGACACTTTCGGAACATTTAAGCGGTCATTGGATAGGCACATGGAGCACACCAGGATGATCGGGAGTGGGATAGCTTGATCTTGGTTTCAGATAAAACTCGGCACAACATCGTGGGCCGAAGAGCCTGTTCTGTGCTGTACTGTTCTATGTTCTATGTTCTATAACCAACCAGGAAGCAAGCTATTTTAGATTTAGTATTATGTAATGAAGAAGGGTTGATAAATAGTCTTGTTGTTAAAGATCCTCTTGGAAAGAGTGATCACAGCATGCTAGAGTTTCATTCAGACTGAGCGAGAGAAAACAGAGTGCCATACTAGAGTTATAGTGTTGGGCAGAGGTAATTATACAGGCCTGAGGAAAGAGTGGCCCAAGTAAACTGGGCACAAATAATTGAGGGCATAACAGTTGAGGAACAATGGCAGATGTTCAGGGAGATATTGAATACCTCTCAATTAAAGAATCTTCCTGAGAGGAAGAGGAATTGAAAAGGAAGGAAACTGTTCCACGGCTGGACAAAGAAGTCAAAGAGGACATAAAGGCAAAATCTAGGGTACGTCAAACTGCAAAAGCCAGTGGCAAGCTGGAGGATTGGGAGAACTTTAATGTTCAGCAAAAGGCTACTAAAATTAGATGCGACGGAGCTGAGATGAACTAGGAAAGGAAATTGTCGGAAAGCATACACACAGATACTAAAAGCTTCTGTAAGTATATAAAGAGGAAGAGAATAGTGAAAGTAAATGTTGGTCCTTCAGAGGACGATGCTGGTGAGAACACAGAGATGGCGGAGGCACTGAACCAATATTTTGCCTCTGTCATCATGGTCGAGAATAATGAAGACTTTCCAAAAACTATAGTTCATGCAGAAGAACTTGGCGCAATAACCATCACTAGGGATGATGTGGAGATGCCGGCGTTGGACTGGGGTGAACACAATAAGAAGTCTCACAACACCAGGTTAAAGTCCAACAGGTTTATTTGGAATCACGAGCCTTCAAAGCGCTGTCCCTTCATCAGGTGAGTGGAGAGTTGGATTCACAAACAGGGCATATATAGACAGAGACTTAATTATAAGATAATGGTTGGAATGTGAGTCTTAACAGGTAATCAAGTCTTTACAGGTACAGACAGTGCAAGTGTCAGGGGTAAGACTCTTAGCAGTGTAGAGGATCAGAAGGACCTTGGGGTCCGGGTCCATAGGACTCTTAAATCGGCTTCACAAATGGAGGAGGTGGTTAAGAAGGCGTATGGTGTGCTGGCCTTCATCAATCGAGGGACTGAGTTTAGGAGTCCGAGGATAATGATGCAGCTTTATAAGACCCTCGTCAGACCCCACCTGGAGTACTGTGCCCAGTTCTGGTTGCCTCATTACAGAAAGGATGTGGAAGCCATAGAAAGGGTGCAGAGGAGATTTACAAGGATGTTGCCTGGATTGGGTGGCATGCCTTATGAGGATAGGTTGAGGGAGCTCGGTCTTTTCTCCTTGGAGAGACGAAGGATGAGAGGTGACCTGATAGAGGTTTCCAAATGTTGAGAGGTATAGATCGGGTGGATTCTCAGAGGCTTTTTCCCAGGGCTGAAATGGTTGCTATGAGAGGACACAGGTTAAAGGTGCTGGGGAGTAGGTACAGAGGAGATGTCAGGGGTAAGTTTTTCACTCAGAGGGTGGTGGGTGAGTGGAATCAGCTGCCATCAGTGGTGGTGGAGGCAAACGCGGTAGGGTCTTTTAAGAGACTTCTGGATGAGTACATGGGACTTAATAGGATTGAGGGTTATAGGTAAGCCTATACATAAGCCTAGGTAGGTAGGGACATGACCGGCGCAACTTGTGGGCCGAAGGGCCTGTTTGTGCTGTAGTTTTTCTATGTTCTATGTTCTAAGTGGAGAGAGGGGTAATCACAGATTAAAGAGGTGTGAATTGTCTCACGCCAGGATAGTTAGTAAAATTTTGCAAGCCCAGGCAAGTCATGGGAGTTACAGATAGTGTGACATGAACCCAAGATCCCGGTTGAGGCGGAACTTGGCTATCAGTTTCTGCTCAGCGATTCTGCATTGTTGTGCGTCTTGAAGGCCGACTTGGAGAATGTTTACCCGAAGATCGGAGGCTTAATTCCCTTGACTGCTGAAGTGTTCTCCAACAGGAAGGGAACACTCCTGCCTGGTGATTGTCATGCGGTGTCCATTCATCCGTTGTTTTAGCGTCAGCATGGTCTCACCGATGTACCACCCCTTGGGATATCCTTTCCTGCAGCATACAAGGTAGACAACGTTGGCCGAGTCGCATCAGTATGTACCGTGTACCTGGTGGGTGGTGTTCTCATGTCTGATGGTGGCATTCATGTCGATGAACCGGCACGCCTTGCAGAGGTTGCTGTGGCAGGGTTGTGTGATGTCATGGTCTTAGTTCTCCTGAAGGCTGGGTAGTTTGCGATGAACAATGGTCTGTTTGAAGGCAAATAATGGGGGTGTGGGGATGGCCTTGGCGAGATGTTTGTCTTCATTGATGACATGTTGAAGGCTCTGAAGAAGATGTTGCAGCTTCTCTGCTCTGGGGAAGTACTGGACAACGAAGGGTACTCTGTCAGCCGTGTCCTGTGTTTGTCTTCTGAGGAGGGCGGTGTGATCTTTCGCTGTGGCTGTTCTAACGAGGGCGTCTTTTAGCGTCTGTAGGTGTCTGTTGCATTCCTCCTCATCTAAGCAGATCCTCTATATAAGGAGGGCTTAGAACATAGAACATAGAACATTACAGCGCAGAACAGGCCCTTCGGCCCACGATGTTGCACCGACCAGTTAAAAAAAAACTGTGACCCTCCAACCTAAACCAATTTCTTTTCGTCCATGAACCTATCTACGGATCTCTTAAACGCCCCCAAACTAGGCGCATTTACTACTGATGCTGGCAGGGCATTCCAATCCCTCACCACCCTCTGGGTAAAGAACCTACCCCTGACATCGGTTCTATAACTACCCCCCCTCAATTTAAAGCCATGCCCCCTCGTGCTGGATTTCTCCATCAGAGGAAAAAGGCTATCACTATCCACCCTATCTAAACCTCTAATCATCTTATATGTTTCAATAAGATCCCCTCTTAGCCGCCGCCTTTCCAGCGAAAACAATCCCAAATCCCTCAGCCTCTCCTCATAGGATCTCCCCTCCATACCAGGCAACATCCTGGTAAACCTCCTCTGCACCCTCTCCAAAGCCTCCACATCCTTCCTGTAATGTGGGGACCAGAACTGCACACAGTACTCCAAGTGCGGCCGCACCAGAGTTGTGTACAGTTGCAACATAACGCTACGACTCCTAAATTCAATCCCCCTACCAATAAACGCCAAGACACCATATGCCTTCTTAACAACCTTATCTACTTGATTCCCAACTTTCAGGGATCTATGCACACATACACCTAGATCCCTCTGCTCCTCCACACTATTCAAAGTCCTCCCGTTAGCCCTATACTCAACACAACTGTTATTCCTACCAAAGTGAATTACCTCACACTTCTCCGCATTAAACTCCATCCGCCACCTCTCGGCCCAACTTTGCAACCTGTCTAAGTCTTCCTGCAGACTACGACACCCTTCCTCACTGTCTACCACACCACCGACTTTGGTGTCATCAGCAAATTTGCTAATCCACCCAACTATACCCTCATCCAGATCATTAATAAATATTACAAACAGCAGTGGCCCCAAAACAGATCCCTGAGGTACACCACTTGTAACCGCACTCCATGATGAATATTTACTATCAACCACCACCCTCTGTTTCCTATCCGCTAGCCAATTCCTGATCCAATTTCCTAGATCACCCCCAATCCCATACATCTGCATTTTCTGCAGAAGCCTACCATGGTGAACCTTATCAAACGCCTTACTAAAATCCATATATACCACGTCCACTGCCTTGCCCCCATCCACCTCCTTGGTCACTTTCTCAAAAAACTCAATAAGGTTAGTAAGGCACGACCTACCTGCCACAAAACCATGCTGACTATCACCTATCAATTCATTACTCTCCAAATAACTATAAATCCTATCCCTTATAATTTTTTCCAACATCTTGCCGACAACAGAAGTGAGACTCACCGGTCTATAATTCCCGGGGAAGTCTCTGTTCCCCTTCTTAAACAATGGGACAACATTCGCTAACCTCCAATCTTCTGGTACTATACCAGAGGCCAACGACGACCTGAAGATCAGAGCCAGAGGCGCTGCAATCACTTCTCTTGCCTCCCAGAGAATCCTTGGATAAATCCCATCTGGACCAGGGGATTTATCTATTTTCAGACCCTCCAGAATATCCTGCACATCCTCCTTATCAACTGTAATACTGTCTATTCTACTCCCTTGCAACCCAGTGTCCTCCTCAGCTATATTCATGTCCCCTTGCGTGAACACCGAAGAGAAATATTGGTTCAATGCTTCACCAATCTCCTCCGGTTCCACACATAACTTCCCTCTGCCATCTATAACTGGCCCTAAACTTGCCCTAACCAACCTTCTGTTCTTGACATACCTATAGAACGCCTTAGGATTCTCTTTAACCCTATCCGCCAAAGTCTTCTCATGTCCCCTTTTAGCCCTTCTAAGCTCGCTCTTCAACTCCCTCTTAGCCAATCTAAAGCTTTCTAGTGCACTACCCGAGTGCTCACGTCTCATCCGAACATAAGCCTCCTTTTTCTTTTTAACCAACAAAGAAACTTTTTTGGTGCACCACGGTTCCCTAGCCCTACCAATTCCTCCTTGCCTGACAGGGACATACCTATCACAGACTCGCAGTAGCTGCTCCTTGAAAAAACTCCACATGTCGGACGTTCCCAGTCCCTGTAATCTCCTAGTCCAACCTATGTTTCCTAATTCTCTCCTAATAGCCTCATAATTACCCTTCCCCCAGCTAAAACCACTGGCCCGAGGTTCATGCCTATCCCTTTCCATCACTAAGGTGAACGTAGGGGATGGCTTCTTTAATATGTTTAGGGTGCAAGCTGGAGAAGTGGAGCATTGTGAGGTTATCCATGGTCTTGCGGTACAGTGAAGTGCTGAGGTGACCGCCCTTGATAGAGATGCGTATGTCCAAGAATGCAACCGATTCTGGAGAGTAGTCCATGGTGAGTCTGATGGTGGGATGGAACTTGTTGATGTCATCATGTAGATGTCATCATGTCATCAAGAAACACAACAACGCAGAATTGCTGAGCAGAAACTGACAGCCAAGTTCCGCACACATGAGGATGGCCTCAACTGGGATCTTGGATTCATGTCACACTATTTGTCATCCCCACCATTTGGCCTGGGTTTGCAAAATCCTACTCACTGTCCTGGCTTGAGATAATTCACACATCTTTAATCTGTTATTATCCCTCTCTCAACTCGCACTGTCTGTCCCTGTAAAGACTTGATTACCTGTAAAGACTCGCATTCCAACCATTATCTTGTAATTGAGTTTATGTCTATATATGCCTTGTTTGTGAACCCAACTCTCCACTCACCTGATGAAGGAGCAGTGCTCCAAAAGCTTGTGCAATCAAATAAACCTATTGGACTTTAACCTGTTGTGAGACTTCTTACTGTGTCCATTACTTGGGAGAAGGTATTGAATAAACAAACTCCTTATAACAGGAGAGCAAAACTCTGACTCGTACTCCAGGTGTGGTCTCATCAAGGCCCTGTACAACTGGAGCAAGACTTCCCACTTTTATACTCCATCTCTTTGCAACAAAGGCAAATATTCCATTTGCCTTCCAAGTCACCTGCTACACGTTCATTTTAATATTTTGTGTTTCATTTAAGAGGGCACCCAGATCTCTGTGCGCCACAGTTTTCTGCTTTTCTATTCTGCTTACCAGACTGGATATTCTTCATATTTTACCACATTTGCTCCATGATATTGATGATATCCATGATAACCGGGTGCTCCGGTTTCCTCCCACAGTCCAAAGATGTGCGGGCTAGGTTGATTGCTCATTCTAAATTGCCCCTTAGTGTCCCAGGATGCATAGGTTAGAGGGGTTCGTGGGTAAATATGTAGGGATATGTGGATAGGGCCTGGGTGGGATTGTGTTTGGTGCAGACTCGATGGGCCAAATGGCCTCTTTCTGCACTGTAGGATTCTATGATTCTATATTCAATTTTCCAAATATTTGGTCACTCACTTAAGCTATTTGTATCCATTTGCAGATTAATTGTGTCTTTCTAATGCATTACGTTTTAACCCAGCTTGCAGAGTGATTGCAGAACTCTGATATGCAGAGGGATCTGGGTGTCTTTGTGTATGAATCACAAAAGGTTAATATGCTGGTACTTGAAGTAATTAGGAAGGCTAATAAAATGTTCCCATATCAATGTGAGGGAAATTACATATCATAGAAATCATAGAAATCATGGAAACCCTACAGTGCAGAAGGAGGCCATTCGGCCCATCGAGTCTGCACCGACCACAATCCCACCCAGGCCCTACCCCCACATATTTACCCGCTAATCCCTCTAACCTACACATCCCAGGACTCTAAGGGGCAATTTTTTTTTTAACCTGGCCAATCAACCTAACCCGCACATCTTTGGACTGTGGGAGGAAACCGGAGCACCCGGAGGAAACCCACGCAGACACGAGGAGAATGTGCAAACTCCACACAGACAGTGACCCGAGCCGGGAATCGAACCCGGGACCCTGGAGCTGTGAAGCAGCAGTGCTAACCACTGTGCTACCGTGCCGCCCATATGAAGGTAGTGAGGTTATGATTCAGTTTTACAGGACATTGGTGAGACCACATCAGAGTTCAGTGCACAGTATTGGCCATCTTCTTTAAAGGAAGGATGTAAAAGTGTTGGAAGCAGGTTTAACCTTAGAACCATAGAATCCCTCCTTCCGGCAGAAGCAGGCCATTTGGCTAATTAAATCTGCACTGAATCTCTAAAAGAGCATCCTACCCTCTCCTTCACCCTTATTGCATTGAGTTGAAAGATTGGCAGGTCATGCTACAGCTGCACAGAACCTTAGTTAGGCCACATTTGGAACATTGTGTCCAATTCTGGTCGCCACATTACCGGAAGGATCTGGATGTTTTGGAGAGGGTACAGAAGAGGTTTACCCGGTCCGAGGGGCATTAGCTATGAGGAGAGGTCGGACAAGCTTGGTTTGTTCTCACTGGAACGATGGAGGTTGAGGGGTGACCTATTAGAGGTTTACAAGATTATGAGGGGCATGACCAGAGTGGATAGTCAGATGCCCTTTCCTACATTTGAAAAGTCAAGTACTAGGGGACAATGTACAAGACATTGGTAAGGCCATTCTTGGAGTACTGTGTACAGTTCTGGTCACCCTATTATAGAAAGGATATTATTAAACTAGAAAGAGTGCAGAAAAGATTTACTAGGATTCGACTGGGACTTGATGGTTTGAGTTATAAGGAGAGGCTGGATAGACTGGGACTTTTTTCTCTGGAGCGTAGAAGGCTAAGGGGTGATCTTATAGAGGTCTATAAAATAATGAGGGGCACAGATCAGCTAGATAGTCAATATTTTTTCCCAAAGGTAGGGGAGTCTAAAACTAGAGGGCATAGGTTTAAGGTGAGAGGGGCGAGATACAAAAGTGTCCAGAGGGACAATTTTTTCACACAGAGGGTGGTGAGTGTCTGGAACAAGCTGCCAGAGGTAGTAATAGAGGCGGGTACAATTTTGTCTTTTCAAAAGCATTTAGACAGTTACATGGGTAAGATGGGTATAGAGGGATATGGGCCAAATGCGGTCAATTAGGATTAGCTTAGGGGTTTAAAAAAAAGGCAGCATGGACAAGTTGGGCCGAAGGGCCTGTTTCCATGCTGTAAACCTCAATGACTCTATATGTTTAAGTTGCATGGGGAAAAATTTAGAGGAGATGTGTGAGGCAAGTTTTTTACAAAGTGGGTGGTGAATGTTTGGAATGCGCTGCCCGGGGAGGTGGTGGGAGCAGGTACGATAGCGGCATTTAAGGGGCATCTAAGGGGCATTTAAGGGCGGCACGGTAGCACAGTGGTTAGCACTGCTGCTTCACAACTTCAGGGACCTGGGTTTGATTCCCGGCTTGGGTCACTGTCTGTGTGGAGTTTGCACATTCTCCTCGTGTCTGCTTGGGTTTCCTCCGGGTGCTCCGGTTTCCTCCCACAGTCCAAAGATGTGCGGGTTAGGTTGATTGGCCATGCTACAATTGCCGTTAGTGTCCTGGGATGCGTAGGTTAGAGGGATTAGTGGGTGGATATGGGGGTAGGGCCTGGGTGGGATTGTGGTCGATGCAGACTCGATGGGCCAAATGGCTTCTTTCTGTGCTGCAGGGTTTCTAAGATTCAAAGATCTAGACGAATACATGAATAGGATGGGAATGGAAGGATAGGGACTCCATAAGTGCATACAGTTGTTTAGATAGGAATCATGATTGGCGCAGGCCTGGAGGGCCGAAGGGCCTGTTCCTGTGCCGTACTGTTCTTTGTTCTTTACCCCCATAGGATTGAACCCGATATACTCGGACCTGGGTCCCTGGCACTGTGAGGCAGCAGTGCTAATCACTGTGCTGTCCATCCAGAATAATACCTGAAATGGGCAGGTTGTCTTATGAGGAAAGGATGGACATGTTGGGCTTGTATCTGCTGGAGTTTTGTAAGAGGCGACTTGATTGAAACATACCAAATCCTGAGGGGTCTTGATTGAGTGAATGTAGAGAGAATGTTTCCTATTGTGGGAGGACCTAGAACTGGGAGTCGCCCAGTTAAGGCAGAGAATAGGATAAGTCTTTTCTCTCAGGGGATCGTGAATCTTTGGAATTCTCTTGCTCAAAGGGCAATGGAAGCAGAGTCCTTGAATATTTTAAGGCAGAGCCAGGTAGATTCTTGATGATCAAAGGGGAGGGGTGTGAAAGATTATCAGGTATAGGCAAGAATCTGCATTTGTGGTTACAATGAGCCATGATCTTATTGAATGATGGAGCAGGCGAGAGGGGCTCAGTGGCCACTCTTGCTCCTAATTCATATGTTCCCACCCACTCCCAGCCCAGTGTCAATAATGTGCTGGGTTGGTGGCTGCTGAAATCAGCAGCCAGCAATGAAGAAGGAAAGGTCAATTTGGCTTGCTGGGAAGTCTATTGACCCGAATAGTATGTTTCATAACAAAGAACAAAGAAGAAAGAAAATTACAGCACAGGAACAGGCCCTTCGGCCCTCCAAGTCTGCACCGACCATGCTGCCCGACTGAACTAAAATCCCCTGTCCTTCCGGGGACCATATCCCCCTATTTCCATCCTATTCATGTATTTGTCAAGACACCCCTTAAAACTCACTATCGTATCTGCTTCCACTACCTCCCCCAGCAACGAGTTCCAGGCACCCACCATCCTCTGTGTCAAAAATATGCCTCATACATCTCCTTTAAATCTTGCCCCTCGCACCTTAAACCTGTGCCCCCTAGTAATTGACTCTTCCACCCTGGGAAAAAGCTTCTGATTATCCACTCTGTCCATGCCTCTCATAATCTTGTAGACTTCTATCAGGTCTCTCCTCAACCTCCATCGCTCCAGTGAGAACAAACCAAGTTTCTCCAACCTCTCTTCATAGCCAATGTCCTCCATACCAGGCAGAATCCTGGTAAATCTTTTCTGTACCCTCTCCAAAGTCTCCACATCCTTCTGGTAGTGCGGCGACCAGAATTGAACATTATATTCCAAGTGCAGCCTCACTAAGGTTCTATAAAGTTGCAACATGACTTGTCAATTTTTAAACTCAATGCCCTGGCCGATGAAGGCAAACATGCCGTATGACTTCTTGACTACCTTCTCTACCTGCGTTGCCACTTTTAATGACTTGTGTACCTGTACACCCAGATCCCTTTGCCTATCAATACTCCGAATGGTTCTGTCATTTACTGTATATTTCCTATCTGTATTAGACCTTCCAAAATGCATTACCTCACATTTTTCCGGATTAAACTCCATCTGCCATCTTTCCGCCCAACTCTCCAACCGATCTATATCCTGCTGTATCCTCTGATGGTCCTCATTGCTATCCGCAATTCGACCAACCTTTGTGTCGTCTGCAAACTTACTAATCAAACCAGTTACATTTTCCTTCAAATCATTTATATATATTACAAACAGCAAAGGTCCCAGCACTGATACCTGAGGAACACCACTTGTCACAGCCCTCCATTCAGAAACGCACCCTTCCACAGCTACCCTTTGTCTTCTGTGACCAAGTAAGAAGTCTCACAACACCAGGTTAAAGTCCAACAGGTTTATTTGGTAGCAAATACCATAAGCTTTCGGAGCAATGCTCCGAAAGCTTATGGTATTTGCTACCAAATAAACCTGTTGGACTTTAACCTGGTGTTGTGAGACTTCTTACTGTGCTTACCCCAGTCCAACGCCGGCATCTCCACATTCTGTGACCAAGCCAGTTTTGTATCCACCTTGCTAGCTCACTTCTGATCCCATGCAACTTCACCTTCTGCACCAGTCTGCCATGAGGGACCTTGTCAAAGGCCTTGCTGAAGTCCATGCAGACAACATCCACTGCCCTACCCTCATCAATTATCTTCGTCACTTCCTCAAAAAACTTGATCAAGTTAGTGAGACACGACCTCCCCTTCACAAAACCATGTTGCCTCTCACTTATATGTCCATTTAGTTCCAAGTGGGAATAAATCCTGTCTCGAAGAATCCGCCCCAATAATTTCCCTACCACTGATGTAAGGCTCACCGGCCTGTAATTACCTGGATTATTCTTGCTTAAATAAAGGAACAACATTGGCGACTCTCCAATCCTCTGGGACCTCCCCTGTAAGAAGTTTAACAACACCAGGTTAAAGTCCAACAGGTTTATTTGGTAGCAAAAGCCACACAAGCTTTCGAGGCTCTAAGCCCCTTCTTCAGGTGAGTGGGAATTCTGTTCACAAACAGAATTTATAAAGACACAGACTCAATTTACATGAATAATGGTTGGAATGCGAATACTTACAACTAATCCAGTCTTTAAGAAACAAAACAATGGGAGTGGAGAGAGCATCAAGACAGGCTAAAAAGATGTGCATTGTCTCCAGACAAGACAGCCAGTGAAACTCTGCAGGTCCACGCAACTGTGGGAGTTACAAATATTGTGACATGAACCCAATATCCCGGTTGAGGCCGTCCTTGTGTGTGCGGAACTTGGCTATCAGTTTCTGCTCAGCGACTCTGCGCTGTCGTGTGTCGCGAAGGCCGCCTTGGAGAACGCTTACCCGAATATCAGAGGCCGAATGCCCGTGACCGCATTCGGCCTCTGATATTCGGGTAAGCGTTCTCCAAGGCGGCCTTCGCGACACACGACAGCGCAGAGTCGCTGAGCAGAAACTGATAGCCAAGTTCCGCACACACAAGGACGGCCTCAACCGGGATATTGGGTTCATGTCACAATATTTGTAACTCCCACAGTTGCGTGGACCTGCAGAGTTTCACTGGCTGTCTTGTCTGGAGACAATACACATCTTTTTAGCCTGTCTTGATGCTCTCTCCACTCCCATTGTTTTGTTTCTTAAAGACTGGATTAGTTGTAAGTATTCGCATTCCAACCATTATTCATGTAAATTGAGTCTGTGTCTTTATAAATTCTGTTTGTGAACAGAATTCCCACTCACCTGAAGAAGGGGCTTAGAGC
This sequence comes from Mustelus asterias, assembly GCF_964213995.1. NCBI lineage: Eukaryota > Metazoa > Chordata > Chondrichthyes > Carcharhiniformes > Triakidae > Mustelus > Mustelus asterias. The sequence continues at coordinate 85,521,443 of NC_135819.1, read as the reverse complement.
CTCGAAAGCTTGTGTGGCTTTTGCTACCAAATAAACCTGTTGGACTTTAACCTGGTGTTGTTAAACTTCTTACTGTGTTTACCCCAGTCCAACGCCGGCATCTCCACATCATGACCTCCCCTGTAGTCAGTGAAGATACAAAGATTTCTCTCAAAGCCCCAGCAGTTTCCTCTCTTGCCTCTCTCAGTATTCTAAGAACATAAGAACACAAGAAATAGGAGCAGGAGTCGGCCATCTAGCCCCTCGAGCCTGCCCCGCCGTTCAATAAGATAATGACTGACCTGATAGTGGTTTAGTTCCACTTACCCGCCCGCTCCCCATAACCCTTAATTCCCTTATTGATCAGAAATCTATCTACCTGTGACTTAAACATATTTAACGAGGTAGCCTCCACTGCTCCAATGGGCAGTGAATTCCAGAGAGTCATTACCCTCTGAGAGAAGAGGTTCCTCCTCAACTCTGTTCTAAACTGACTGCCACTTATTTTGAGGCTGTGTCCTCAAGTTCTTATTTCCTTTCTAAGTGGAAAGAATCTCTCTGCCTCTACCCTGTCTAGCCCCTTCATTATCTTATATGTCTATAAGATCTCCCCTCAGCCTTCTAAACTCCAACGAGTACAGGCCCAATCTACTCAATCTCTCCTCATAAGCTAACCCCCCATCTCCGGTATCAACCTGGTGAACCTTCTCTGTACTCCCTCCAAGGCCAATATATCCTTTTGCAAATAAGGGAACCAAAATTGCACACAGTACTCTAGTTGCGGCCTCACCAGTACCTTGTACAATTGCAGCAAGAACTCCCTGCCTTGATACTCCATCCCCTTCACGATAAAAGCCAACATTCCATTTGCCTTCTTGATCACCTGCAAACTGAGTTTTTGTGAGTCATGCTCAAGGACCACCAGGTCCCTCTGCACAGTGGCATGTTGTAATTTTTCACCATTTAAATAATAGTTCATTTTACTATTATTCCTTCCAAAGCGGATAACCTCACACTTGTCAACGTTATACTCCATCTGCCAGATCCTCGCCCACACTCGGTCCCCTCCTCCAGATCATCGATGTATATGGCAAACAGTTGAGGCCCCAGCACCGATCCCTGCGGCATGCTACTAGTCACCAACTGCCAATCAGAAAAGCACCCATTTATTCCAACTCTCTGCTTCCTGTTAGATAGCCAATCCTCAATCCATGCTAACACTGTACCCCCAACTCCGTGTACCTTAATCCTCTGCAGCAACCTTTTGTGAGGCACCTCATCGAACGCCTTCTGGAAATCCAAAAACACCACATCCACCGGTTCCCCTCTGTCAACCGCACTAGTCACATCTTCATAAAAATCCAGTAAATTTGTCAAACACGACTTTCCCTTGATGAATCCATGCTGCGTCTGCTTGATCGAACCATTTTTTTCCAGGTGAGCTGCTATTTCTTCCTTAATGATGGATTCCAGCAATTTCCCAACTACGGACGTTAAGCTAACCGGCCTGTAGTTACCCGTCTTTTGTCTACCTCCTTTTTTAAACAGTGGCGTCACATTAGCTGTTTTCCAATCAGCCGGCACTTCCCCAGAGTACAGCGAATTTTGATAAATTACAACCAACGCATCTGCTATTACTTCTGCCATTTCCTTCAGTACCCTGGGATGCATTGCATCCGGGCCCGGGGACTTGTCTACCTTTCCCATTGGCCTACCAAGCACTACCTCTTTAGTAATAGTAATCGTTTTAAGGACCTCACCCCCAACAGTCCCACAACCGTCAATTTTCGGTAAGCTATTTGTGTCCTCTACCGTGAAGACCGACACAAAAAACTTGTTTGAGGCCTTGGCCATTTCCTCGTTTCCCATTATTAAATCCCCCTTCTCGTCTTCTAAGGGTCCAACATTTACTTTAGCTACTCTTTTCCTTTTTATATATTTGTAAAAACTTTTACTATCAGTTTTTATATTTTGTGCTAGTTTAGTTTCATAATCTATCTTTCCTTTCTTTATCGCTTTCTTAGTAGTTCTTTGTTGTTTTTTAAAGCTTTCCCAATCTTCTAATTCCCCACTAGTTTTGGCCACTCTGTACGCATCGCTTTTTAATTTAATACTCTCTTTTATTTCCTTATTTATCCACGGCTGGTTATCCCTTTTCTTACATTCCTTCTTTCGAACCATAGAACCATAGAAAATTACAGCTCTGAAACAGGCCTTTTGGCCTTTCTTGTCTGTGCCGAACCATTTTTTGCCTAGCACTGACCTGCACTTGGACCATATCCCTCCACACCCCTCTCATCCATGAACCCGTCCAAGTTTTTCTTAAATGTTAAAAGTGACCCCGCATTTACCACTTTATCCGGCAGCTCATTCCACACTTCCACCACTCTCTGCATGAAGAAGCCCCTCCTAATATTCCCTTTAAACTTTTCTCCTTTCACCCTTAACCCATGCCCTCTGGTTTTTTTTCTCCCCTAGCCTCAGCGGAAAAAGCCTGCTTGCATTCACTCTATCTATAGGTCTGAGATGTGTCTATTTTAATGCCAGGAGTGTAGTGAATAAAGTGGATGAGCTTAGAGCGTGGATTGCTGCTTCGAATTGTGATGTGGTGGCCATTACGGAGACTTGGATGTCTCAGGGACAGGACTGGGTGCTTCAGGTGCCGGGTTTTAGATGTTTCAGGAAGGACAGGGAGGGAGGCAAGAGAGGGGGGGGAGTGGCACTGTTGATCAGGGATAGTGTCACGGCTGTAGAGAAGGTGGACGCCGTGGAGGGATTGACTACGGAGTCTCTGTGGGTGGAGGTTAGGAACAGGAAGGGGTCGGTAACTTTGCTGGGTGTTTTCTATAGGCCGCCCAATAGTAACAGAGATGTTGAGGAGCAGATGGGGAAACAGATCCTGGAGAGATGTAGGAATAACAGAGTTGTCGTGATGGGAGATTTTAATTTCCCAAACATAGATTGGAATATCCCTAGGGCTAGGGGTTTGAATGGAGAGGAGTTTGTTAGGTGTGTCCAGGAGAGTTTCCTGACACAGTATGTGGATAAGCCTACTAGAGGAGAGGCTGTACTTGATCTGGTGCTGGCTAATGAACCTGGACAGGTGGAGGATCTCTCGGTGGGTGAGCATCTTGGGGATAGCGATCATAATTCTATCTCCTTCACGATAGCATTGGAAAGAGATAGGATCAGGCAGGCTAGGAAAGTGTTTCTCTGGAGTAAAGGGAAATACAGTGTCATCAGGGAGGAAATTAGACGGGTAAATTGGAAGGAGGCATTCTTGGGGAAAAGTACCGAAGGAAAGTGGAGGATTTTCAAGGAATGTTTGTCTGGAGCTCTGCATGACAACGTTCCGATGAGACAGGGGGGTGTTGGTAGGGTACGGGAACCGTGGTGCACGAAGGTTGTGATGAACCTGGTGAATAAGAAAAGAGAGGCGTACAGAAGGTTCAGAGAGCTAGGAGGTGTTAAGGATTTAGAGGAGTATACGGGATGTAGGAAGGAGCTTAAGAAGGAAATTAGGAGAGCGAGAAGGGGTCATGAGAAGACCTTGGCGGGTAAGATTAAGGAGAATCCCAAGGCTTTCTACAAATATGTCAAGAGTAAAAGGATGAGATGTGAAGGCATAGGACCCTTAAAAGGTGAAGGGGGAAAAGTTTGTGCGGAACCGTTAGAAATGGCGGAGGTGCTTAATGAATACTTTACCTCGGTATTCACGGTGGAAAGGGATCTGGGTGGTTGTACTGCTGGTTTGCGGTGGACAGAAAGGATCGAGCATGTGGACATAAAGAAAGAGGATGTGTTGGAACTATTGAATGGCATCAAGGTTGGTAAGTCGCCGGGACCGGATGGGATGTACCCCAGGTTACTGTGGGAGGCGAGGGAGGAGATTGCGGAGCCTTTGGCGATGATCTTTGCATCGTCGATGGAGACGGGAGAGGTTCCGGAGGATTGGAGGATTGCAGATGTGGTCCCTATATTCAAGAAAGGGAACAGGGACAGCCCGGGAAATTACCGACCGGTGAGTCTAACCTCAGTGGTTGGTAAGTTGATGGAGAGGATCCTGAGAGACAGGATTTATGATCATCTAGAGAAGTTTAGTATGATCAAAAGTAGTCAGCACGGCTTTGTCAAGGGCAGGTCGTGCCTTACGAGCCTGGTTGAGTTCTTTGAAAATGTGACCAAACACATTGACGAAGGAAGAGCGGTGGATGTGGTCTATATGGACTTCAGCAAGGCGTTCGATAAGGTCCCCCATGCAAGACTTCTTGAGAAAGTGAGAGGGCATGGGATCCAAGGGGCTGTTGCCTTGTGGATCCAGAACTGGCTTGCCTGCAGAAGGCAGAGAGTGGCTGTGGAGGGGTCTTTCTCTGCATGGAGGTCAGTGACCAGTGGAGTGCCCCAGGGATCTGTTCTGGGACCCTTGCTGTTTGTCATTTTCATAAATGACCTGGATGAGGAAGTGGAGGGATGGGTTGGTAAGTTTGCTGACGACACCAAGGTAGGTGGTGTTGTGGATAGTTTGGAGGGATGTCAGAAGTTGCAGCGAGACATAGATAGAATGCAAGACTGGGCAGAGAAATGGCAGATGGACTTCAACCCGGATAAGTGTAAGGTGATCCATTTTGGCAGATCCAATGGGATGAAGCAGCAGTATAATATGAAGGGTACCATTCTTAGCAATGTAGAGGATCAGAAGGACCTTGGGGTCCGGGTCCATAGGACTCTTAAATCGGCCTCGCAGGTGGAGGATGCGGTCAAGAAGGCGTACGGCGTACTAGCCTTCATTAATCGAGGGATTGAGTTTAGGAGTCGGGAGATAATGCTGCAGCTTTATAGGACCCTGGTTAGACCCCACTTGGAGTACTGCGCGCAGTTCTGGTCACCTCATTACAGGAAAGATGTTGAAGCCATTGAAAGGGTGCAGAGGAGATTTACAAGGATGTTGCCTGGATTGGGGGGCATGCCTTATGAGGATAGGTTGAGGGAGCTTGGTCTCTTCTCCCTGGAGAGACGAAGGATGAGAGGTGACCTGATAGAGGTTTACAAGATGTTGAGAGGTCTGGATAGGGTAGACTCTCAGAGGCTATTTCCAAGGGCTGAAATGGTTGCTACGAGAGGACACAGGTTTAAGGTGCTGGGGGGTAGGTACAGAGGAGATGTCAGGGGTAAGTTTTTCACTCAGAGGGTGGTGGGTGAGTGGAATCGGCTGACGTCGGTGGTGGTGGAGGCAAACTCGTTGGGGTCTTTTAAGAGACTTCTGGATGAGTACATGGGATTTAATGGGATTGAGGGCTATAGATAGGCCTAGAGGTAGGGATATGATCAGCGCAACTTGTGGGCCGAAGGGCCTGTTTGTGCTGTGGCTTTCTATGTTCTATGTTCTATGTTCTGTCGTTTACAGTTCAGAGCCACCTGACTGTGATATACCCACATAATAAAAGCAAATTACTGCAGATGCTGGAATCTGAAACAAAAAGAGAAAATGCTGGAAAATCTCAGCAGGTCTGGCAGCATCTGTAAGGGGAGAAAAGAGCTGAAGTTTCGAGTCCAGATGACCCTTTGTCAAAGCTAAAAGACATAGAAAGTGGGAGATATTTATACTGTACAAAGAACAAAGAAAATTACAGCATAGGAACAGGCCCTTCGGCCCTCCAAGCCTGTGCTGACCATGCTGCCTGACTTAACTAAAACCCCCTACCCTTCAAAGAAAATGTAGGGGGAGGGAATGAAAGATGAGTCATTTCCACAGAAACCAGGGGAAAGGCTGCTAATGGGAGTCCATAGAGAGAATAAAGGGTGTGAATGGCCAAATGGCAGAGAAGCTGAAATCAGCTTCTCAGCACGGATTCGTGAAGGGCAAGTCGTGCCTCACAAATTTGATTGAATTTTTTGAGGAGGTAACTAAGTGTGTTGATGAAGGTAGGGCAGTTGATGTCATATACATGGATTTTAGTAAGGCGTTTGATAAGGTCCCCCATGGTCGGCTTATGATGAAAGTAAGGAGGTGTGGGACAGAGGGAAAGTTGGCCGATTGGATAGGTAACTGGCTATCTGATCGAAGACAGAGGGTGGTGGTGGATGGAAAATTTTCGGACTGGAGGCAGGAATTGCTAGCGGAGTGCCACAGGGATCAGTGCTTGGTCCTCTGCTCTTTGTGATTTTTATTAATGACTTAGAGGAGGGGGCTGAAGGGTGGATCAGTAGATTTGCTGATGACACCAAGATTGGTGGAGTAGTGGATGAGGTGGAGGGCTGTTGTAGGCTGCAAAGAGACATAGATAGGATGCAAAGCTGGGCTGAAAAATGGCAAATGTAGTTTAACCCTGATAAATGTGAGGTGATTCATTTTGGTAGGACTAATTTAAATGTGGATTACATGCTCAAAGGTAGGGTTCTGAAGACTGTGGAGGAACAGAGAGATCTTGGGATCCATATCCACAGATCTCTAAAGGTTGCCACTCAAGTGGATAGAGCTGTGAAGAAGGCCTATAGTGTGTTAGCTTTTATTAACAGGGGGTTGGACTTTAAGAGCCGTGGGGTTATGCTGCAACTGTACAGGACCTTGGTGAGACCACATTTGGAATATTGTGTGCAGTTCTGGTCACCTCACTATAAGAAGGATGTGGAAGCGCTGGAAAGAGTGCAGAGGAGATTTACCAGGATGCTGCCTGGTTTGGAGGGTAGGTCTTATGAGGAAAGGTTGAGGGAGTTAGGGCTGTTCTCTCTGGAGTGGAGGAGGCTGAGGGGAGACTTAATAGAGGTTTATAAAATGATGAAGGGGATAGATAGAGTGAACGTTCAAAGACTATTGCCTCGGGTGGATGGAGCTATTACAAGGGGGCATAACTATAGGGTTTATGGTGGGAGATATAGGAAGGATATCAGAGGTAGGTTCTTTACGCAGAGAGTGGTTGGAGTATGGAATGGACTGCCTGCAGTGATAGTGGAGTCAGACACTTTAGGAACATTTAAGCGGTTATTGGATAGGCACATGGAGCACACCAGGATGATAGGGAGTGGGATAGCTTGATCTTGGTTGCAGATAAAGCTTGGCACAACATCGTGGGCTGAAGGGCCTGTTCTGTGCTGTACTGTTCTATGTTCTATGCTGTGACAGATGAAGATGTGGGTAGTGCCCTTCAGTCTGCAGCAGGAAGGCAAGAAAATGTACTTAAAAAGTTCCAGCAGTGTAGATTATTCTTTCATAGGATGTGGGCGTTGCTGGCTTGGCCAGCGTTTGTTGCCCATATCTAATTACCCTTGAGAAGGTAGTGGTGAACTGCCTTCTTGAACCATTGCAGTCCATGTAGTGTCGGTACTCCCAAATGCTGTTAGGGAGGGAATATCAGATTTTGACCCAGTGACAGTAAAGGAACAGTGATACATTTCCAAATGAGGATGGTGAATGACTTGGAGGGGAACATGTCGGTCATGGTTTTCCCATACATCTGCTGCCCTCGTCCTTCAAGGTCATAGAGGTCATGGGTTTGGAAGGTGCTGTTGCAGAAGCCTTGCTGAGTTGCTGCAGTGCATCTTGTAGATGGAACTCACTGCTGCCACTTTGCGTCGATGGTGAAATGTCAGAATGGTCGGAAAGCCAATCCACCACAACTCTCCAGAATGTTACCAGCCCCCTAACTGCCTTCCTACCTCCTGGAGCTGGTACAGTGTACAATGTCTGAGGTATGACAGGTAGAATTGCCTGTAATTACTTGATCTAATAAAATAAAATGGCTGTCAATTGTTAAGTGGGATGATGAATGAAATATTAATGCTGTAGATATCGGTAACTTCACAATTACTGGAGTTGTAACTTTTGTCAGACTTTAAGTTAGTTTATTAATCAGGCAGTTTAAGAATAATTATTTGCATGATGATAATCTGAGAAAAGGCCGGATGTTTATGCGACTATATTGGTGTTTTATAAATTACTCAGTCAGCACTTACATTCTATATGAAGATGCTGAACTTCACAACATGAAACAGTAAAACTCTCTCATAATTTAATTTAAAACTCAATATGTTCAGTTAACTTACATTTGAGAGGTTGTGAATACAGTGAACTCCTCTCCTGGCATGCTGCCCTCACTGTTTACACTGTAGCCACTTCCAACACTGCTGATAGATGACGCAGTGGAAACAGAAGGCTCCGTATTCCTGGTGGACTTTGCTATATAGAGAGCAGAACAATGGGTTAACTCAAAATTTAAAAATCACCTCTCAGTCCAAATGTTGCCATTTCCATTAGACACAAGGTTTGTTAAAATTTACTCATTCATGGCAAGGCCAACATTTATTACCCACTCCTTTCAACTTCAAACTTCAACTTTAACCCATTCCAAATGACCCTGGAGAAGATGATGGTGAGCTACTTTTTTGAATTCAATGGAATAGCTTGCTCGGCCAATTCAGAGGGCAGTCACCAGTCAACCATATGGTTGTGGGTCTGAAATCACTCAAAGGCCAGACTAGGTAAGGACGCCAGATTTCCTTCCTTGGAGAACATTAGTGAACCAAATGGGTTTTACAACAATCCAGTGATTACGCAATCACCTTTATTGAACCTGCTTCTTTTCCAGGGTTCCTTAATTATCTGAATTTAAATTTCCCACTTCCGGTGATGGGATTTGAATTTATGTCGAGATATTAAAACAATCCTGTAATCATAACCACCAATAGTCCCTTAAAGTGTGAAAAATCTGAAAACACAATGAAGGTGAGGAGAACAGTTAAACTTCATTGTAATAAAAGCTTGTCGTTATAAACCTCCTGTCCCAACAATAACCTTCTGAAGCTCTAATTATATTCCAACAAAATTACAACTTCTAATAAGAAGGATATTAAGTAAATCTTTTAAATTGCTTAATTAACTTCACCTCTATAGAGTACAAGATATACTTCTCAATTAATGAATGCTTTAATCATAATATTGTGGCCCTCAGCTTCAACAGTGCAAATCTCAATCGACATCATGTTTTATATAATCAAATTTCCGTTATTCACATATTGATAATTTAGATTACTGGAATTCATTTTTATCAGAGTCTGTTCATTAAAATATTATCTTCAACTTAGGATGAGTTACATATTATAATTGACGTATTATAGATGCACAGAATACATCATGTCATTTGGGAGGTAGATATTATCATGAGTGATAAACATTAAAGTGAACACCAACAATTCCTGACCCTGCTGTTCCATTTGTGAACTCTGAAAATCACATTCCTTCATGGAAAAATAGTCGTTAGTTTTAATTTAGAAACATAAAAGCAGGAGTAGGTCATTTGGCCCATTGAGTCTGTTTTGTCTTTATCATAGAAATCATAGAAACCCGACAGTGAAGGAGGAGGCCATTCGGCCCATCGAGTCCGCACCGACCACAATCCCACCCAGGCCCTACCCCCACTATCCCCACATTTACCCGCTAATCCCTCTAACCTACGCATCTCAGGACTCGAAGGGGCAATTTTTAACCTGGCCAATCAACCTAATCCGCATATCTTTGGACTGTGGGAGGAAACCCACGCAGACACGAGGAGAATGTGCAAACTCCACACAGACAGTGACCCAAGCCGGGAATCGAACCCAGGTCCCCAGAGCTGTGAAGCAGCAGTGCTAACCATTGTGCTACCGTGCCGCCCCACTGAAAGTTAAAGGAAATGTATTTTATTGGGAAAAGTATTCATTGGGCCCGATTTTACCATTTTCATTCTAAGTGCTGAATCTGGGTGTAATGCAGATCCGATTTGGAAATCTGCTTTCAGGCGCCCCCATACGCACTCAGCCATCTCCAGTCCCATTCGCGCTGTGGGCAGGGCTTAAAAGCGCGCCCGTGTCAGATCACTCCCGGGCCGCAGAAAGCAGAGAAAGTGGCCTGGGAACGAAAAGCGGGAGCGATGGCCCCCACACACATCACTGTCCCCCTTATCCACCCCCCCCCCATTACCCACACACATCACTGTCCCCCTTATCCACCCCCTCCACTACCCACACACATCACTGTCCCCCTTATCCACCCCCTCCACTACCCACACACATCACTGTCCCCCTTATCCACCCCCCCATTACCCACACACATCACTGTCCCCCTTATCCACCCCCCCATTACCCACACACATCACTGTCCCCCTTATCCACCCCCCCATTACCCACACACATCACTGTCCCCCTTATCCACCCCCCCATTACCCACACACATCACTGTCCCCCTTATCATTCCCCTCAACTACCCAGACCGATCGCCACCCCTACCCCCCTCCCCCCTCCCACCGATCACCTGCAGAGTGGCAGCGGACCCCCAGCCCCCCCACCCGTGCCCCCACCAGAGATATATCTGCCCCCCCAACCAGAGATCCGTCTGCCACCCCCCCCCCCGCCCCCCCCCGCAACCAGGGATTCATCTGCCCCTCCCCCGTCAGAGATCCGTCTTCCCCCCTCCACCAGGGATCCATCGCCTCCGCCGCCCCCCCCCCCCCGCCCCGCCGCCTGAAATACATCTTACCTGTCTCCTTCCTCCCCCCCCTCCCCACCGACAACGATCTGGCCTCAGTCATTCCCCCCCCACAGAGAATGGTCTGGCCTCACTCACCACCCCATCCCCCCACCCCCAGAGGATCTTTTGACCTGCCTCCCCCTCCCTCCCCACTAGACAACGATCAGCCGTCCCCCTCTTCCACCAAAGATACATCTGACCCTCCACCTCCTCACCCCCCCCACCACACAACAATCTGGCCTCACTCCCGCCCCCCAACCAGAGAATGATCTGGCCCACCTCCCCCCTCCCCCCCACCACCGATCTGAGTCAGGGAGCCGTTGGAAGCTCTGAACGTGCTCTTCAGCAGCTGGAGCGCCCGATTCAGACTTTTATTTAGAAGGTCCATTACGGAGCGGTTCCAGATTGGCAAACGCGGTGGTAAAGAGGGAAATGCTGATAAAATTGGGCGGGCAGTTCATTAATTCAATTTAAATGCATGCAAATGCATGCCTGTTTTGGGCGCGAATCGAATCGCCGCCATTCCCGGGTTTCGGGAAAGTGGCAATCTGCTCGGAGGCGGGCGCGGATCATGTTAATGGCCTCAAACCCGACTTTACCACATTTTCATGCCCAAAAACGGGCGCGACACAATGGTAAAATTGGGCCCATTATTTCAAACTAGATCTGTTATCATCGAAATCATCAATTATAAATTTAAGACATGTCAGGAGAGGACAGTGAGTGGAATGTCTGGCTTGTCATATGTCGGGAGTTCTGGGCGCTGCCAGTGTCCAAGCTGACCACATGTGCAGGAAGCTGCAGAAGCTAGAGTTCCGGGTTTCGGAGCTGGAGCAGCGGCTGGAGACACAGTGAAGCATCCGCGAGGCTGAGATTTACGTGGATAGCACATTTAGAGAGGGGTGTTCACACCACAGCTAAAGGGACTAAAGGAAAGAAGAGAATGGGTAACCACTAGCAGTCCAGAAAGAACAGGCAGGTAGTGCAGGAGTCACCAGGGGTCCCGCTCACTAACTGGTATTCCATTTCGGAAACGGGTACCTCAGAGGAGTGCAGTTAGAGCCCAACTTCTGGCACCACAAGCGGCTTGTGGTGCTAAATTGGGGGAAGGCTAATTACAACAATATTAGGCAGGAACTGAAGAATGCAGATTGGGGACAGATGTTTGAGGGCAAATCAACATCTGGCATGTGGGAGGCTTTCAAGTGTAAGTTGATAGGGATTCAGGACCGGCACATTCCTGTAAGGATGGAGGATAAGTATGGCAAGTTTCAGGAACCTTGGATAACGAGAGATATTGTGAACCTAGTCAAAGAGAACAAGGAAGCATTTGTCAAAGCTAGGAGGCTGGGAACACACAAAACAAGTGTGGAATACAAGGAAAGTAGAAAGAAACTTAAGCAAGGAGCATGAATGGCTAAAAGAGGTCAGGAAAAGTCATTGGCCAGCAGGATTAAGGAAAGTCCCAAGGCTTTTTATACATATATAAAGAGCAAAAGGATAACTAGGGACAGGGTTGGCCCACTCAAGGACAGGGGAGGAAATCTATTTGTGGAGCCAGAGGAAATAGGCGAGGTATTAAATGAGTACTTTGTGTCAGTATTCACCAAACAGAAGGACTTGGTGGATAATGAGTCTGGGAAAGGATGTGTAGATAGCTTGAGTCATGTTGAGATCAAAAAGGAGGAGGTATTGGGGTTCTTGAGAAACATTAACCATAGAACCATAGAAAATTACAGCTCAGAAACAGGCCTTTTGGCCCTTCTTGTCTGTGCCGAACCATTTTTTGCCGAGTCCCACTGACCTGCACTTGGACCATATCCTTCCAAGAACAAAGAACAGTACAGCACAGGAAACAGGCCCTTCGGCCCTCCAAGCCTGTGCCGCTCCTTGGTCCAACTAGACCAATCGTTTGTATCCCTCCATTCCCAGGCTGCTCATGTGACTATCCAGGTAAGTCTTAAACGATGTCAGCGTGCCTGCCTCCACCACCCTACTTGGCAGCGCATTCCAGGCCCCCACCACCCTCTGTGTAAAAAATGTCCCTCTGATATCTGAGTTATACTTCGCCCCTCTCAGCTTGAGCCCGTGACCCCTCGTGATCGTCACCTCCGACCTGGGAAAAAGCTTCCCACTGTTCACCCTATCTATACCCTTCATAATCTTGTACACCTCTATTAGATCTCCCCTCATTCTCCGTCTTTCCAAGGAGAACAACCTCAGTCTACCCAATCTCTCCTCATAGCTAAGACCCTCCATACCAGGCAACATCCTGGTAAACCTTCTCTGCACTCTCTCCAACGCCTCCACGTCCTTCTGGTAGTGCGGCGACCAGAACTGGACGCAGTATTCCAAATGTGGCCTAACCAGCATTCTATACAGCTGCATCATCAGACTCCAGCTTTTATACTCTATACCCCGTCCTATAAAGGCAAGCATACCATATGCCTTCTTCACCACCTTCTCCACCTGTGTTGCCACCTTCAAGGATTTGTGGACTTGCACACCTAGGTCCCTCTGTGTTTCTATACTCCTGATGACTCTGCCATTTATTGTATAACTCCTCCCTACATTATTTCTTCCAAAATGCATCACTTCGCATTTATCCGGATTAAACTCCATCTGCCACCTCTCCGCCCAATTTTCCAGCCTATCTATATCCTGCTGTATTGCCCGACAATGCTCTTCGCTATCCGCAATTCCAGCCATCTTCGTGTCATCCGCAAAATTGCTGATTACACCAGTTACACCTTCTTCCAAATCATTTATATATATCACAAATAGCAGAGGTCCCAGTACAGAGCCCTGCGGAACACCACTGGTCACAGACCTCCAGCCGGAAAAAGACCCTTCGACCACTACCCTCTGTCTCCTATGGCCAAGCCAGTTCTCCACCCATCTAGCCACTTCTCCTTGTATCCCATGAGCCTTACCCTTCTTAACCAACCTGCCATGTGGGACTTTGTCAAATGCCTTACTGAAATCCATATAGACGACATCCACGGCCCTTCCTTCATCAACCGTTTCTGTCACTTCCTCAAAAAACTCCACCAAATTTGTAAGGCACGACCTCCCTCTTACAAAACCATGCTGTCTGTCACTAATGAGATTGTTCCATTCTAAATGCACATACATCCTGTCTCTAAGAATCCTCTCCAACAACTTCCCTACCACGGACGTCAAGCTCACCGGTCTATAATTTCCTGGGTTATCCCTGCTACCCTTCTTAAACAACGGGACCACATTCGCTATCCTCCAATCCTCAGGGACCTCACCCGTGTCCAAAGAAGCGACAAAGATTTCCGTCAGAGGCCCAGCAATTTCATCTCTCGTCTCCCTGAGCAGTCGAGGATAGATGCCATCAGGCCCTGGGGCTTTGTCAGTTTTAATGTTCCCTAAAAAACCTAACACTTCCTCTCTTGTAATGGAGATTTTCTCTAACGGGTCAACACCTCCCTCCGAGACACTCCCGGTTAACACGCCCCTCTCCTTCGTGAATACCGATGCAAAGTATTCATTTAGGATCTCCCCTTTTCCCTTGGGTTCGAAGCATAATTCCCCTCCTTTGTCCCTGAGAGGTCCACACCCCTCTCATCCATGAACCCGTCCAAGTTTTTCTTAAATGTTAAAAGTGACCCCGCATTTACCACTTGATCCGGCAGTTCATTCCACACTCCCACCACTCTCTGCGTGAAGAAGCCCCCCCTAATATTCGCTTTAAACTTTTCTCCTTTCACCCTTAACCCATGCCCTCTGGTTTTTTTCTCGCCTAGCCTCAGTGGAAAAAGCCTGCTTGCATTCACTCTATCTATACCCATCAAAATCTTATACACCTCTATCAAATCTCCCCTCATTCTTCTATGCTCCAGGGAATAAAGTCCCAACCGATTCAATCTCTCTCTGTAACTCAGCTTCTCAAGTCCCGGCAACATCCTTGTGAACCTTCTCTGCACTCTTTCAACCTTATTTACATCCTTCCTGTAACTAGGTGACCAAAACTGTAATTCGGCCTCACCAATGCCTTATATAGCCTTACCATAACACTCCAACTTTTATACTCAATACTCTGATTTATAAAGGCCAATGTACCAAAGGCACTCTTTACAACCCTATCCACCTGTGACGTCACTTTTAGGGAATTCTGTACCTGTATTCCCAGATCCCTCTGTTCAACTGCACTCTTCAGAGTCCTACCATTTACCCTGTACGTTCTACTTTGGTTCGTCCTTCCAAAGTGCAATATCTCACACTTGTCTGCGTTAAATTCCACTTGCCATTTTTCAGCCCATTTTTCGAGTTGGTCCAAATCCCTCTGCAAGCTTTGAAAACCTTCCTCACTGTCCACTACACCTCCAATCTTTGTATCATCAGCAAATTTGCTGATCCAATTTACCACATTATCATCCAGATCATTGATATAGATGACAAACAACAATGGACCCAACACCGATCCCTGCAGCACACCACTAGTCACAGGCCTCCACTCAGAGAAGCAATCCTCCACAACCACTCTCTGGCTTCTTCCATTGATGTGGAGATGCCGGCGTTGGACTGGGGTAAGCACAGGAAGAAGTCTCACAACACCAGGTTAAAGTCCAACAGGTTTATTTGGTAGCAAATACCATAAGCTTTCGGAGCACTGCTCCTTCGTCAGATGGGGTGGATATCTGCTCTCAAACAGACAATGTGGGTGGAGGGAGCATTCAACACAGGTTAAAGTGATGTGTATTGTCTCCAGACAGAACAGCTGGTGAGATTCTACAAGCCCAGGAGGCAAGCTGTGGGGGTTACTGATAATGTGACATAAATGCAACATCCCGGTTTAGGCCGTCCTCATGTGTGCGGAACTTGGCTATCATATATTGATTGTCTGTACCTTTAAGACCTGGCTGGCTTTAGAGATTCGCATTCTAATTAGTATTCTGTAACTTGATTTCTGTGTCTGTGCACTGTTTGAGAGCAGATAGCCACTCCATCTGACGAAGGAGCAGTGCTCCGAAAGCTTATGGTATTTGCTACCAAATAAACCTGTTGGACTTTAACCTGGTGTTGTGAGACTTCTTACTGTTCTTCCATTGAGCCAGTGTCTAATCCAATTTACTACCTCCCCATGTATACCTAGCGACTGAACCTTCCTAACTAACCTCCCATGAGGGACCTTGTCAAAGGCCTTGCTGAAATCCAGGTAGACAACATCCACCGCCTTCCCTTCATCCACTTTCCTGGTAACCTCCTCGAAAAACTCTAATTGATTGGTCAAACATGACCTACCACGCACAAAGCCATGTTGACTCTCCCTAATAAGTCCCTGTCTATCCAAATATTTGTAGATCCTATCCCTTATCACACTTTCCAATAACTTGTCCACCACTGACGTCAAACTTACTGGCCGATAATTTCCCGGATTTCTTTTTGAACTTTTTTTAAACAACGGAACAACATGAGCCACCCTCCAATCATCCGGCACCTCCCCCGTGAAGACTGACATTTTAAATATGTCTGCCAGGGCCCCTGCAAGTTCAACACTAGCTTCCCTCAAGGTCCGAGGGAATACCCTGTCCGGTCCTGGGGATTTATCCACTCTGATTTGCCTCCAGGCAGCAAGCACCTCCTCCCCTGTAATCTGTAAAGGTTCCATGACCTCCCTACCTGTTTGCCCTATTTCCGTAGACTCCATGCCCATTTCCTCAGTAAATACGAATGCAAAAAAACCTTTTAGTATCTCCCCCATCTCTTTTGGTTCCATACACAGTCTACCACTCTGGTTTTCAAGAGGACCAATTTTATCCCTCACTATTCTTTTGCTCCTAACATACCTATAGAAGCTCTTTGGATTTTCCTTCACTCTGTCTGCCAAAGCAACCTCATGTCTTCTTTTAGCCCTCCTGATTTCCCTCTTAAGTAGCTTCTTGCACTTTTTATACTCCTCAAGCATCTGATCTGTTCCTTGCTGCCTGGACATTTCATACAACTCTCTCTTCCTCTTAATCAGTGTTACAATCTCCCTCGAGAACCAAGGTTCCTTATTCCTATTTACTTTGCCTTTAATCCTGACAGGAACATACAAACTCTGCACTCTCAAAGTTTCTCCTTTGAAGGCCTCACACTTTCCATTTACATCCTTATCAGAGAACAACCTGTGCCAATCCACACTTCCCAGATCCCTTCTCATTTCATCAAATTTGGCCTTTTTCCAGTTCAGAACTTCAACCCGAGGACCAGATCTATCCTTATCCATGATCAGGTTGAAAGTAATGGCATTATGATCACTGGATCCAAAGTGTTCCCTCACACTCACATCCATCACCTGCCCTAACTCATTTCCCAATAGGAGATCCAACATCGCATCCTCTCTCGTTGGCACCTCTATATACTGATGTAGAAAATTTTCCTGAACACATTTTACAAACTCTACCCCATCTAAACCTTTAACAGTGTGCGAGTCCCAATCTATATGTGGAAAATTAAAATCCCCTACTATCACAACTTTGTGTTTCTTGCAGTTGTCAGATATCTCTCTGCTGATTTGCTCCTCCAATTCGCGCTGACTATTGGGTGATCTATAATACAACCCCATTAATGTGGTCATACCTTTCCTGTTTCTCAGCTCCACCCATAGGGCCTCTGTAGACAAGCTCCCTAATCTATCCTGCCTGAGTACCGCTGTAACATTTTCCCTGACCAACAATGCCACCCCCCCCACCTTTTATCCCTCTGCCTCTATCACACCTGAAACATTGGTAACATGGAACATTGAGCTGCCAGTCCTGCCCTCCTGTAGCCAAGTTTCACTAATGGCTATAATGTCATATTTCCATGTGTCTATCCACGCCTTCAGCTCATCTGCCTTCCCCACAGTACCCCTGGCATTGAAATAGACACACCTCAAAAGGTTATTTCCACCACACTCAACCTTTCCATTTGTGATTTTGCTTGAACTAACCTATCTTTTTACCCCTGCTCCACTATCTGGTCTGGCACTCTGGTTCCCATCCCCCTGCAAATCTAGTTTAAACGCTCCCCAATAACACGAGCAAACCTCCCTGCAAGTATATTATATTAAGGCAGACAAGTCCCCAGGACCTGACGAGATATACCCCAGAATACTGAGAGAGGCAAGGGAGGAAATTTCTGCGGCCTTGAGAGAAATCTTTGTCCCCTCACTGGCTGCAGGGGAGGTACAGTAAGAAGTCTCACAACACCAGGTTAAAGTCCAACAGATTTATTTGGTAGCACAAGCTTTCGGAGTGTTGCTCCTTCTTCAGGTGAGTGAAGAGTTGAGTTCACAAACAAAACATACATCGACACAGACTCAATTTACAAGATAATGGTTGGAATGCGAGTCTTTACAGGTCATCAAGTCTTTACAGGTACAGACAATGTGAGTGGAGAAAGGGTTAAGCACAGGTTAAAGAGGTGTGTATTGTCTCCAGCCAGGACAGTTAGTGAGATTTTGCAAGCCCAGGCAAGTCATGGTGGTGACAGATAATGTGACATGAACCCAAGATCCCAGTTGAGGCTGTCCTCGTGTGCGGAACTTGGCTATCAGTTTCTGTTCAGCGATTCTGCGTTGTCCAAAAACTGATCCATGAGGCACACCGCTGGTCACAGGCCTCCAGTTTGATAAACAACCCTCTACAACCACCCAGAAGCCAATTTTGTATCAATTTAGCTACCTAGATCCCGTGAGATCGGAGCTAGATTCTCTCCTTCAGAAGTTTCTCCAATAGTTTCCCTACCACTGACGTGAGATTCACTGGTCTGTAGTTCCCTGATTTATCTCAAAAACCCTTCTTAAATAGCGAACCACATTAGCTGTTCTCCAGTCGTCTGGCACCTCCCCCGTGGCCAGAGAGGAATTGAAAATTTGGATCAGAGCCCCTGCAATCTCTTCCCTTGCTTCCCACAGCAGCCTGGGGCATAATTCATCTGGACCTGGAGACTTATCCATTTTTATGGCTGCCAACACCTCCAATACCTTGTTTTTCCCTATGTCTATTTGCTCATAAACCTCACAGTCTCTCTCCCTGAATTCCACACCATCGTCCTCATTCTCTTGGGTGAAGATGGATGTGAAGTATTCATTCAACACTCTACCAATGTCCTCTGGCTCCACCCACAGATTGCCCCTTTGGTCCCTAATGGGCCCAACTCTTTCCCTTGTTATCCTCTTCCCATTGATATACTTACAGAATATCTTGGGATTTTCCCTACTTTTACCAGCCAGAGCTTCCTCATATCCCCTCTTTGCATTCCGAATTGCTTTCTTAAGCTCCCCCCTGCACTTTCTATACCTTACTAATGCCTCCACTGATTTGCTCCCCTTGTACTTTTACAAGCCTTTCTTTGCCTTCTCATTGTATCCTGAATATCTCTGGTCATCCATGGTTCTCTAAATGATCTGCAAGCAGAGACAGAGTTTAACAGGCATTTAGAGATGAAGGACTGATTAGGGACAGTCAGCATGGCTTTGTGAGTGGAAAATCATGTCTCACTAATTTGATTGAGTTTTTTGAAGGGGCAACCAAGAAGGTAGATGAGGGCAGTGCAGTTGATGTTGTCTACATGGACTTTAGCAAGGCCTTTGACAAGGTACCACATGGTAGGCTGTTGCATAAAGTTAAATCTCACGGGATCCAGGGTGAGGTAGCAAAATGGATGGTTGTAGAGAGATGTCTTTCAAACTGGAGGCCTGTGACCAGCTGTGTGCCTCAGGGATCAGTGCTGGGCCCACTGTTATTTGTCATTTATTTTAATGATTTGGATGAGAATATAGGGAGCATGGTTAGTAAGTTTGCAGATGACACCAAGATTAGTGGCATGGTGGACAGTGAGGAAGGTTATCTCCAATTGCAGCGGGATCTTGATCAATTGGGCCAGTGGGCTGACAAATGGCAGATGGAGTTTAATTTAGACAAATGCGAGGTAATGCATTTTGGTAGATTGAACCAGGGCAGGACTTACTCAGTTAATGGTAGGGCGTTGGGGAGAGTTACAGAACAAAGAGATCTAGGGGTACATGTTCATAGCTCCTTGAAAGTGGAGTTACAGGTGGACAGAGTGGTGAAGAAGGCATTCGGCATGCTTGGTTTCATCGGTCAGAACTTTGAATACAGGAGTTGGGACATCTTGTTGAAGTTGTACAAGACATTGGTAAGGCCGCACTTGGAATACTGTGTGCAACTCTGGTCACCCTATTATAGAAAGGATATTATTAAACTAGAAAGAGTGCAGAAAAGATTTACTAGGATGCTACCGGGACTTGATGGATTGAGTTATAAGGAGAGGCTGAATAGACTGGGTCTTTTTTCTCTGGAGCGAAGGAGACTGAGGGGTGACCTTATAGAGGTCTATAAAATAATGAGGGGCATAGACAAGGTAGATAGTCAATATCTTTTCCCAATGGTAGGGGAGTCTAAAACTAGAGGGCATAGGTTTAAAGTGAGAGGGGAGAGATACAAAGGTGTCCAGAGGGGCAATTTTTTCACCCAGAGGGTGGTGAGTGTCTGGAACAAGCTGCCAGAGATAGTAGTAGAGGCAGGTACAATTTTATCTTTTAAAAAGCATTTAGACAGTTATATGGGTACGATGGGTATCAAGGGATATGGGCCAAATGTGGGCAATTGGGATTAGTTTAGGGGTTTTTTAAAAAAGGGCGGCATGGACAAGTTGGGCCGAAGGGTCTGTTTCCATGCTGTGAACTCTATGACTCTTGGTTGAGGGGTCAGTCACGAGGGGGCATAGACATAGTTTTAGGATAAGGGACATGAGGTTCAGAGGGGATCTGAGAAATAAACTTTCACTCAGAGGGTATTGAGAATCTGGAATGCACTGCCTGGGAAGGTAGTGGAGGCCAGAAACCTTACAACCTTTAAAAATATTTGGATGATCACTTAAAATATCATAACATTCAAGGATATGGGAAAAGTGCAGGAAAATGGGATCAGTGTGATTTTAGTGGTTGTTACTGTCGGTGCAAATTTGATGGAGCGAAGGGCCTTTTCTGTGCTGTGTGACTCTGTGACACACTATTCCCATTTCCCTTTATGTCATTGGTATTTAGAAATCTGTCACTCTCTGCTTTAAGCATGCTCAGTGACTGAGCTTCTGCAGCCCTCTGGGGTACAGAATTCCAAAGATACACAAACGTCTGAGTAAAGATATTTCACTGCATCTTGGTTCTAAGTGGCTTCCCCCTTATTTTGAAATTGTGCCTCCTGGTTCTAAACTTCCCAACGAGGGGAAATAACTTATTCACATCTGTGGTGGACCTCAGTTGTGCCTTTGTCCTATATGGACCACCGTTGTGTGTGCTTGTCATACCTGGACACATCCCCTTCCAGTTTGGGTCCTCCCCTCAGCACCTAGTATAAAGGTGGCTGTCTCCTCCCCCTTGTTCAGTCCAGGTCGGTTATTTGTTGGGATCTGCTCCTGATTCTGTTGTGAATAAAAGCCTACACTTATATTGGCATATCGGTAGTCTTTCGCCTTATTGATAGCGCATCAACATCAACCCTGTTTATTCCTTTAAGTATTTTCTAGGTTTCAATTAGATCACCTCTCATTCTTCAAAACACTACAGAATCCAGGCCCAATTTTCCCAGTCGCTCTTCAAAGGACAGTCCCATCATCCCCAGAACAAGTCTGGTGAACCTTCGTTGCATTCCCTCTATGGCAATAATATTCATTCTGAAGTAAGGTGACCAAAAATGCCCACAGCACTCCAGGTGCAGTCGAACCAAGCTCCTATACAATTGAAGCAAGACTTCATTGTCCCTGTACATCACACGCTTGCAATAAAGGCCAACAAAAGCTTTCCAAATTGGCTGCTGCACCTGAATGTTAACCTTCCAAGAGGACTCCCAGGCCTTATTCACTCACTACGTTTGTCTAAATTCTGTTGAAGCTATTTTGCATCATAGAAACTAGCAGCAGTCGGTTATTCGGCTATTCTTGATCTCAATGCCACATTCTCGCTTTCCCCCCATACCCCTTGATGTCATTAAAATATTTAAAGTTATTTTCCTTTTTCTTTAATATATTCAGTGACTTGGCCTCCTTAGCCTTCTGCTCTCGAGAATTTTACAGGTTCACCACCCTCTGAGTGAAGACACTTTTCCACATCTCAGTCCTAAATGGTCTACCCCGTATCCTGAAACTGTGACCCCTGGTTCTAGATTTCTCAGCCAGAGTAAGGGCATTTCCACAGTAACTTCATTGTAGTGTTCGTGTAAGCCTACTTGTGACACTAATATATAAAATATTTAAAAATTTTAAACATCCTCCCTGCATCTAGATGAAAGCAAAATACTGCAGATGCTGGAATGAGGATAATGTCCGAGGCCCAACCATATGCAGCTGCTTCATCAACGACCTTCCTTCCATCATAACATCAGAAGTGGGAATGTTCACTGATAATTGCACAATGTTCAGTATCATTTGCTATTCCTCAGATACTGAAGCATTCCATGTTCAAATGTAGCAAAATGAGATTAATATCAAGGCTTGGACTGACAAGTGGCAAGTAATATTCGTGCCACACAAGTGCCAAGCAGTGACCATCTCCAACAAGAGAGAATCTAACTATTGCCCCTTGGTATTCAATAATATTGACATCGCTGAATCCCCCACCATCAATATTCTGGGGATTACCATTGACCAGAAATTGAACTGGACTAGCAATATAAACGCTGTGGCTACCAGCACAGGTCAAAGCTCAAACTCACCTTCTAACCACAAAACATAAGCCAGGAGTGTGATGGAATATTCTCCATTTGCCTGGATGGGTGCAGCTCCACTAACACAAGAAGCTCAACACTAATCAGGACAAAGCAGCCCACTTGACTGCTACCCCTTCCACAATCATTCAATTGCTCCACCATCGATGAACATTGGCAACTGTGTGTACCATCTATAAGATGCACAGTGGCACAGTGGTTAGCACTGCTGCCTCACAGCTCCAGTGATCCAGGTTTGATTGGCTTGGGTCACTGTCTGTGTGGAGTTTGCACGTTCTCCCCGTGTCTGCGTGGGTTTCCTCCGGTGCTCCAGTTTCCTCCCACAGACCAAAGATGTACAGGTTAGGTCGATTGGCCATGCTAAATTGCCCCGAGTGTCAGGGGGATTATCAGGGTAAATATGTGGGGTTACAGAAATAGGGCCTGGGTGGGATTGTGATTGGTGCAGGCTTGATGGGCTGAATGGCCTCCTTCTGTACTGTAGGGATTCTGTTCTATTACATACCCATCTTACTCATGTAACTTTCTAAATGCTTTTTAAAAGACAAAATTGTACCCGCCTCTACTGCTACTACCTCTGACAGCTTGTTCCAGACACTCACCACCCTCTGTGTGAAAAAATTGCCCCTTTGGACCCTTTTGTATCTCTTCCCTCTCACCTTAAACCTATGCCCTCTAGTTTTAGACTCCTCTAGCTTTGGGAATAGATGTTGACTATCTAGCTGATCTGTGCCTCTCATTATTTTACAGACCTCTATAAGGTCACCCCTCAGCCTCCTACGCTCCAGGGGAAAAAGTCCCATTCTATCCAGCCTCTCCTTATAACTCAAACCATCTTTTTACATAGCTTTTCTATGTTCTATCAAGTCCCGGTAGCATCCTAGTAAATCTTTTCTGCACTCTTTCTAGTCGAATAATATTCTTTCTATAATAGGGTGACCAGAATTGCACACAGTATTCCAAGTGCGGCCTTACCAATGTCTTGTACAACTTCAACAAGACGTCCCAACTCCTGTATTGAATGTTCTGACCAATGAAACCAAGCATGCCGAATGCCTTCTTCACCACCCTGTCCACCTGTGACTCCACTTTCAATGAGCTATGAAACTGTACCCCTAGATCTCTTTGTTCTGTAACTCTCCCCAACATCCAATCATTAACTGAGTAAGTCCTGCCCTGGTTCGATCTTCTTCACTGTCCACTATGCCACCATTCTTGGTGTCATCTGCAAACTTACTAACCATGCCTACTAAATTCTCATCCAAATCATTAATATAAATGACAAATGATAGTGGACCCAGCACCGATCCCTGAGGCACACTGCTGGTCACAGGCCTCCAGTTTGGAAAAACAACCTTCTACAACCACCCTCTGGCTTCTGTCATTAAGACAATTTTGTATCCATTTAGATACCTCACCCTGGATCCCGTGAAATTTAACCTTATGTAACAACCTACCATGCGCTACCTTGTCAAAGGCCTTGCTAAAGTCCATGTAGACAATGTTGACTGCACTGCCCTCATCTACCTTCTTGGTTATCTCTTTAAAAACTCAATCAAATTTGTGAGACATGATTTTCCACTCACAAAGTCATGCTGACTGTCCCTAATCAGTCCTTGTCTCTCTAAATACCTATAGGTCCTGTCCCTCAGAATACCTTCTAACAACTTACTCACTACAGACGTTAGGCTCACTGGCCTGTAGTTCCCAGGCTTTTCCCTGCAGCCTTTTTTAAACAAAGGCACAACATTTGCCAACCTCCAATCTTCAGGCACCTCACCTGTGACTATCGATGATTCAAACATCTCTGTCACCAAGATTCCATAGAACCATAGAACCATAGAAAATTACAGCTCAGAAACAGGCCTTTTGGCCCTTCTTGTCTGTGCCGAACCATTTTATGCCTCGTCCCTTAGACAGTATGCCTATTCCTTAGACGGTACCTTCCAAACCCAAGACCACTGCAATATAGGACAAGAGCAATAGGTACATGGAAACATCACCATCTGAAGCTTTCCCTCCATGTCACTCGTCATCTTGACTTAGAAATATATCGCCATTCCTTCATAGTTGTTGGGCCAAAATCCTGGAACTCCCTCCCTAACAGCACTGTGGCTGTACCTACACCTCACATACTACAGGAGTTCAAGACGGCAGCTCACCATCACTTTCTCAAGGGCAACTGGGGATGGGTAACAAATGCTCGCCAACCCAGTGATGGCCACACCCCATAAAAATGAATTTAAAAGAAGTCCTCCCCCCCCGGTATCAGCCTAGTGACCCTCCACTGCATTCCCTTCATGGCAGATATATCCTTTCTTTGATAGGGCGAACAAAACTGCACACGATACTCCAGGTGTGGTCATACCAAGGCTCTAAACAACTGCAGTAAGATATCTCTACTTCTGAACTCAAATCCTCTTGCAATGAAGGCCAACATACCATTTGCCTTCCTAATTGCCTGTTGCACCTGCCTCTCCACTTTCATTGGCTGGTGCACAAGGACACCGAGATCCTTTTGTACGTCCACACTTCCCAATATACCACCATTTAAATAATAGTCTTCCTTTCTGTTTTCACACCAAAGTGTATGACTTTGTCTTTATTCACATCATACGGCATTTACCATGTGTTTGCCCACTCACTCAACTTGTCTAAATCAGATTGAAACCTCCTCACATCCTCTTCACAACTCTCAATTCCACCTGGTTTTGTGTCATCAGCAAACTTAGAAATGTTACATTTGGTTCCCTCATCCAGATCATTATCTATATCCTGATCAGTTGGGGCTAAAGCACTGACCCCTGCGGTATCCCACTAGCCACAGCCTGCCAACATGAGAATAATTTATTCCTACTCTGTTTTCTTCCCATTGGGGAGTGCGAAGGGGGTGGGGTCAAGGGGGTGGAGCCTAGGAGCAGGACCTAGGGATGGGGCCAGCTGGGTGGGGCCTAAGGGCAATGTCTATTGTGAGCAGGGCCAAGGGGGCGAGGCCTATTGTGGGTGGGGTCTGGGTGGCGATCAGTGGGGGTGGGGGAGTTCCGCTGCCACTCTGCAGATAGGATCAGTTGGGGTTGGGGGGAGGCCAGTGATCAGGGAGGGCTGGGGCTGGTGGTCTGCTTGGTGGGGGGGGGATTCTGCCTCCCAGGTGGAGGGGAATTCTGCCAGGTGATGTGGGGGAGGATCTTCACTGCAGTGGGGGAGGGGGCTGGAGATTGCGGTGCTCTGGTACGGGGGCAGTGGGGGGGGGGGGGCGGATTGGGCTGGCCCGGGAATGCTTGTGCAGGCCGCAATCAGGCTGTGGGAGGGTTGGGGGGGGGGGGGGGGAGGGGGCAGCATTGCGGGGGGTCCCATGCTGGCCAGTGATCGAGCTAGCCAGCAAACTGTAACTGACAGATTGGGACCACTACGCATGCGCAGAGTTCCAGAACTGTCAGACTCCGGCGGGAATACGCCCTGTCCCCTGAGCTTTTAATGATATTCACAATTGTGAATATCGGATTGGAGGCAGGTTGCTAGCGGAGTGCCACAGGGATCAGTGCTTGGTCCTCTGCTCTTTGTGATTTTTATTAATGACTTGGAGGAGGGGGCTGAAGGGTGGATCAGTAAATTTGCTGATGACACCAAGATTAGTGGAGTAGTGGACGAGGTGGAGGGCTGTTGTAGGCTGCAAAGAGACATAGATAGGATGCAAAGCTGGGCTGAAAAATGGCAAATGGAGTTTAACCCTGATAAATGTGAGGTGATTCATTTTGGTAGGACTAATTTAAATGTGGATTACAGGCTCAAAGGTAGGGTTCTGAAGACTGTGGAGGAACAGAGAGATCTTGGGGTCCATATCCACAGATCTCTAAAGGTTGCCACTCAAGTGGATAGAGCTGTGAAGAAGGCCTAGAGCGTGTTAGCTTTTATTAACAGGGGGTTGGAGTTTAAGAGCCGTGGGGTTATGCTGCAACTGTACAGGACCTTGGTGAGACCACATTTGGAATATTGTGTGCAGTTCTGGTCACCTCACTATAAGAAGGATGTGGAAGCGCTGGAAAGAGTGCAGAGGAGATTTACCAGGATGCTGCCTGGTTTGGAGGGTAGGTCTTATGAGGAAAGGTTGAGGGGGCTAGGGCTGTTCTTTCTGGAGCGGAGGAGGCTGAGGGGAGATTTAATAGAGGTTTATAAAATGATGAAGGGGATAGATAGAGTGAACGTTCAAAGACTATTTCCTCAGGTGGATGGAGCTATTACAAGGGGGCATTCCTCTGATGGAGAAATCCAGCACGAGGGGGCATGGCTTTAAATTGAGGGGGGGTAGTTATAGAACCGATGTCAGGGGTAGGTTCTTTACCCAGAGGGTGGTGAGGGATTGGAATGCCCTGCCAGCATCAGTTGTAAATGCGCCTAGTTTGGGGGCGTTTAAGAGATCCGTAGATAGGTTCATGGACGAAAAGAAATTGGTTTAGGTTGGAGGGTCACAGTTTTTTTTTAACTGGTCGGTGCAACATCGTGGGCCGAAGGGCCTGTTCTGCGCTGTAATGTTCTATGTTCTATGTTCTATGTTCTATAACTATAGGGTTCATGGTGGGAGATATAGGAAGGATATGAGAGGTAGGTTCTTTATGCAGAGAGTGGTTGGGGTGTGGAATGGACTGCCTGCAGTGATAGTGGAGTCAGACACTTTAGGAACATTTAAGCGGTTATTTGATAGGCACATGGAGCACACCAGGATGATAGGGAGTGGGATAGCTTGATCTTGGTTTCAGATAAAGCTCGGCACAACATCGTGGGCCAAAGGGCCTGTTCTGTGCTGTATTGTTCTATGTTCTATGTTCTATGTGAGCTCCGCATTGCACAGAGTGGGGAGATCCAAGTCTGAACTCCCACTGAAAAAACAATCGTGAATTACACCATTTTACTTGCCAATTCAGCACTTAGAATTTTTTTGGGAGAATCAAGCCCTATATTTCAAGTGCAGCCTAACTAAGGTTCTTTAAAGCTGCAACAAAGCTGCCAATTTTTAAACTCAGTGCCCTGGTTGATGAAAGCAAGCATGCGGTTTGCCTTCTTGACTACTTTCTCCACCTGTGTTGCCACTTTCAGTGACCTGTGTATCTGTACACCCAGATCCCTCTGCCTATCAATACTCTTTAGGATTCTGCCATTTATTGTATATTTCCCATCTGTAAGCAGTCTCACAACACCAGGAAAAAGTCCTACAGGTTTACTTGGAATCACGAGCTTTCGGAGCACTGCTCCTTCATCAGGTGAGTGGAGAGTTGGGTTCACAAACAGGGCATACATAGACAAAGACTCAATTGCAAGATAATGGTTGGAAGGTGAGTATTTACAGGTAATCAGGTACAGACGATACGAGTGGAGAGAGGGATAATCACAGGTTAAAGAGGTGTGAATTGTCTCAAGCCAGGACAGTTAGTCTCTACTCAGATGCTCTACACCAGCATCCCCCATGACGACGGAATTGCTGCAACTGCCTCAGTACTCAACACCGTCAACTGCCAATCTCCAGATGCAATTCTACAACTCGTCCTCTTCATCCTGGACCACAACATCTTCACCTTCAACAACCAGTTCTTCATCCAGACACACAGAACAGCCATGGGGACCAAATTCAATATGCCAACATCTTCATACACAAGTTTGAACAAGACCTCTTCATTGCACAGGACCTTCAACCAATGCTATACACGAGGTACATCGATGACATTTTCTTCTTTTGGACTCACAGCGAAAAATCATTGAAAAAACTACACGATGACATCAACAAATTCCATCCCAGCATCAGACTCACCATGGACTACTCTCCGGAATCAGTTGCATTCTTGGACACACGCATCTCCATCAAGGATGGTCACCTCAGCACCTCACTGTACCGCAAGCCCACGGATAACCTCACGATGCTCCACTTCTCCAGCTTCCACCCTAAACACGTTAAAGAAGCCATCCCCTACGGACAAGCCCTCCGAATACACAGGATCTGTTCAGATAAAAAGTAATGCAACAGACACCTACAGATGCTGAAAGACCCCCTTGTAAGATCAGGATATGGCGTTCGGCTCATCGATCGACAGTTCCGACGCGCCACAGCGAAAAACCGCACTGAGGTCCTCAGAAGACAAATATGGGACACGACTGACAGAGTACCCTTCGTCGTCCAGTAATTCCCCGGAGCGGAGAAGCTATAACATCTTCTTCAGAGCCCTCAACATGTCATCGATGAAGACGAATATCTCGCCAAGGCCATCCCCACATCCCCATTACTTGCCTTCAAACAGCCGCCCAACCTCAAACAGACCATTGTTCGCAGCAAACTACCCAGTTTTCAGAACAGTGACCACGACACGACACAACCCTGCCACGGCAACCTCTGCAAGATGTGCCAGATCAACACAGATGCCATCATCACACGTGAGAACACCATCCATCAGGTACATGGTACATCCTCATGTGACTCAGCCAACGTTGTCTACCTGACTCGCTGCAGGAAAGAATGTCCCGAGAGGTGGTACATCGGTGAGACCATGCAGACGCTACGACAGTGGATGAACGAATATCGCTCGACAATCACCAAGTAGGAGTGTTCCCTTCCTTTCGGGGACACTTCAGTAGTAAAAGGCATTCACGCCCTAATCTTCAGGTAAGTGTTCTCCAAGGCGGCCTTCACGACATACAGCAACGCAGAATCATCCAGCAGAAACTGATAGCTAAGTTCCGCACGCATGAGGAGGGTCTCAACTGGGATCTTGGGTTCATGTCACACTATCTGTAACCCCCACGACTTGCCTGGGCTTGCAAAATCTCACTAACTGTCCTGGCTTGAGACAATTCACACCTCCTTAACCTGTGATTATCCCTCTCTCCACTCGCATTGTCTGTACCTGTGAAGACTTGATTACCTGTAAAGACTCGCATTCCAACCATTATCTTGCAATTGAGTTTATGTCTATATATGCTCTGATGTGAACCCAACTGTCCACTCACCTGATGAAGAAGCAGTGCTCTGAAAGCTACCAATAAAAATATTGGACTTTAACCTGGTGTTGTGAGATTTCTTATTGTGCCCACCCGAGTCCAACGTCAGCATCTCCACATCACATTTCCCATCTGTATTAGACCTTCCAAAATGCATTATCTCACATTTGTTCAGATTAAACTGCATCTGCCATCTCTCCACCCAAGTCTCCAACTCATAGAAATCATAGAAATCATAGAAACCCTACAGTGCAGAAGGAGGCCATTCGGCCCATCGAGTCTGCACCGACCACAATCCCACCCAGGCCCTACCCCGCATATTTACCCACTAATCCCGCTAACCTACGCATCTCAGAACTCTAAGGGGCAATTTTTAACCTGGCCAATCAACCTAACCCGCACATCTTTGGACTGTGGGAGGAAACCGGAGCACCCGGAGGAAACCCACGCAGACACGAGGAGAATGTGCAAACTCCACACAGACAGTGACCCGAGCCGGGAATCGAACCACCGTGCTGATCTATAAATGCGAGGTTATACACTTTGGAGGAATAAATGCGAGGTTATACACTTTGGAGGAAATAATAACAAATGGGATTACTATCTCAATGGAAACAAATTAAAACATGCTACCGTGCAAAGCGACCTGGGGGTCCTTGTGCATGAGACGCAAAAGCCCAGTCTGCAGGTACAACAGGTGATCAAGAAGGCAAATGGGATGTTGGCCTATATTGCGAGGGGGATAGAATATAAAAGCAGGGATGTCTTGATGCACCTGTACAGGGCATTGGTGAGGCCGCAGCTGGAATACTGTGTGCAGTATTGGTCCCCTTATATGAGGAAGGATATATTGGCATTGGAGGGAGTGCAGAGAAGGTTCACCAGGTTGATACCGGAGATGAGGGGTTTGGATTATGAGGAGAGGCTGAGGAGATTGGGTTTGTACTCGTTGGAGTTTAGAAGGATGAGGGGGGATCTTATGGAGACTTATAAGATAATGCGGAGGCTGGATAGGGTGGAGGCGGAGAGATTCTTTCCACTTAGTAAGGAAGTTAAAACTAGAGGACACAGCCTCAAAATAAAGGGGGGTCGGTTTAAGACAGAGTTGAGGAGGAACTTCTTCTCCCAGAGGGTGGTGAATCTCTGGAATTCTCTGCCCACTGAGGTGGTGGAGGCTACCTCGCTGAATATGTTTAAAGCGCGGATGGATGGATTCCTGATCGGTAAGGGAATTAAGGGTTATGGGGATCAGGCGGGTAAGTGGTACTGATCCACGTCAGATCAGCCATGATCTTATTGAATGGCGGGGCAGGCTCGAGGGGCTAGATGGCCTACTCCTGCTCCTATTTCTTATGTTCTTATATCTTGCTGTATCCTCTGATGGTCCTCATCGCTATCCACAATTCCACCAACCTTTGTGTCGTCTGTAAACTTACTCATCAAACTAGCTACATTGTCCTACAAATCAATTAATATATATATTACAAACAGCAAGGGTCCCAGCACTGATCCCTGAGGAACTCCACTTGTCACAGCCCTCCATTCAGAAAAGCACCCTTCCACTGCTACCCTCTGTCTTCTATGACTTAGTGAGAAGTCTCACAACACCAGGTTAAAGTCCAACAGGTTTATTTGGTCGCAAAATCCACTAGCTTTCGGAGCGCTTGCTGCTCCTTCGTCAGGTGAGTGGGAGTTCTATTCACAAACAGGGCATATAAAGGCACACACTCAATTTACAAAATAATGGTTGGAATGCGAGTCTCAGAAGTCTTAGTCATTAGACTTCTATGACTGAGCCAGTTTTGTATCCACCTTGCCAGTTCAGCTCTGATCCCATGCGACTTCACCTTCTGCACAGTTTGCCACGAGGGACCTTGTCAAAGGCCTTACTGAAATCCATGTAGACAACAATCACTGCCCTACCCTCATCAATCATCTTCATCACTTCCTCGAAAAACTCGATCAAGTTCGTGAGACATGACTTCCCCTTCACAACATCATGTTGCCTCTCACTAATACGTCCACTTATTTCCAAGTGGGAGTAAACCCTGTCTTGAAGAATCCTCTCCAATAATTTCCCGACCACTGACATAAGGCTCACCGGCCTGTAATTACCTGGATTATTCTTGCTACCCTTCTTAAACAAAGCAACAACATTGGCTATTCTCCAATCCTCTGGGACCTCCCCTGTAGCCAGTGAGGATACAAAGATTTCTCTCAAGGCCCCAGCAATTTCCTCCCTTGCCTCTCTCAGTATTCTGGGGTATATAGAATCATAGAAACCCTACAGTACAGAAAGAGGCCATTCGGCCCATCGAGTCTGCACCGACCATAATCCCACCCAGGCCCCACCCCCATATCCCTGCATATTTTATCCGCTAATCCCTCTAATCTACGCATCCCAGGACACTAAGGGGCGATTTTAGCATAGCCAATCAACCTAACCCGCACATCTTTGGACTGTGAGAGGAAACCGGAGCACCCGGAGGAAACCCACGTAGACACGAGGACAATGTGCAAACTCCACACAGACAGTGACCCAAGCCGGGAATCGAACCCAGGTCCCTGGAGCTGTGAAGCAGCAGTGCTAACCACTGTGCTACCGTGCCGCCCCATCAGACCCTGGCGACTTGTCTATCTTACTGTTTCTCAAGAACCCCAATACCTCTTCCTTTTTGATCTCAACATGACTCAAACTATCTACACATCCTTTCCCTGACTCATCTTCCACCAAGTCCTTCTCTTTTGTGAATACTGATGCCAAGTACTCATTTAATACCTCACCCATTTCCTCTGGCTCCGCGCATAGATTCCCTCCCCTGTCCTTGAGTGGGCCAATCCTCTCCCTGGCTACCCTCTTGCTCTTTATATATGTGTAAAAAGCCATGGGATTTTCCTTAATCCTGCTGGCCAATGAATTTTCGTGGCCCTTTTTAGCCCTCCTTACTCCTTGCTTAAGTTTCTTTCTACTTTCCTTGTATTCCACAGTTGCTTTGTATGTTCCCAGCCTCCTAGCTTTGACAAATGCTTCCCTTTTTCTCTTTGACTAGGCTCACGATATCTCTCATTATCCAAGATTCTTGAAACTTGCCATACTTATCCTTCATCCTTACAGGAATGTGCCGGTCCTGAATCCCTATCAACTTACACTTGAAAGCCTCCCACATGCCAGATGTTGATTTGCCCTCTGTCCCCAATCTACATTCCTCAGTTCCTACCTAATATTGTTGGAATTAGCCTTCCCCCAATTTAGCACCTTCACCTGAGGACTATACTTACCTTTATCCATCAATACCTTAAAACTAACTGATTATTTTCCAGATTATAAAAATAAAAATCAGTGAGAAATTTACGAAGCAAATCCAAAAACTAGTTAAATAAGATTGTGATGCAGGGCCAGGCAATGTGCTGTTTCCGTGTGACATGGGAGCTGATGGACCCCCTTGTTGTTCTCAGTGAACACATCTGGAGTAAGTGTTGGCAGCTCTGAGCTGATGGGCTGGAACCTGAGCTTCGGACGCTGCAACACATCAGGGAGGGGGAAAGATATCTGGACCCTTATTTCAGGAGGCAGTCATAGAGGTTTACAGCATGGAAACAGGCCCTTTGACCCAACCTGTCCATGCTGCCCCTTTTTAACCCCTAAGCTAGTCCAATTGCATGCATTTGGCCCATTTCCCTCCATACCCAATTTACCCATGAAACTGTCTAAACGCTTTTTAAAAGACAAAATTGGACCCGCCTCTATTACTACCTCTGGCAGCTTGTTCCAGACACTCACCACCCTCTGTGTGAAAAAACTGCCCCTCGAGACCCTTTTGTATCTCTCCCCTCTCACCTTAAACCTATGCCCTCTAGTTTTAGACTCCCCTACCTTTGGGAAAAGATATTGACTATCTAGTCACACCCCTGAGTTTAACTGCCATGAATTTGGCCAGTGGTCAGAGACAGGAGGGTGTGACTACAAGTGAGGCAGGTAGAGGGATCCAGGAGGTGGGGTTGCAGGAGCCTCAGACCCTATTCTCATCCAACAGGTTTGAGGTTCTTGCTGCCTGTGTGAATGAGAGTGGAGACTGTAAGGAGGGTGAGCAAACTGACTGCAGCACTGGGACCATTCAAGTGGGGGCAGAGAAGAGAAATGTAGTCGCAGTTGGGAATAGTATAGTCAGGGGAATAGACGCTGTTCTCTGTGGCCAGGATCAAGAATCCCTGGTGTTGTTTGCCTGCCTGGTGTCCAGCTTCAGGACATCTCATCTGGGTGCAGAAGAACTTGGAGTGGGAGGGTAAAGATCCAGTTGTCATGGGCCATATAGGTACCAACAACAAGGATAGCATTGTGCTGAGGGAATATGAGCAGCTAGGGGCTAAATTAAAAAACAGAACTATTGACGCGCGATAAAACTCACGAGGCTCGAGATGCTCGAGGAAATAAAGGCTTTTATTAACTACTACAATAGAGCTACCATATATAATACACGATCCCAGACTGAGGGGTCCCAGACAGAGCAGTGACCTTTATACCTCTCCCAGGAGGCGGAGCCCGACTGGGATGTAACATAATGACTATAATACAGGTAGAACAGCCCAACCCTAACCCCAACAGTAACATGTAGAACAACCCAACCCTAACCCCAACAGCAACATATATACAGACTCATAGTACTGGCCAGACCCTGGCTCAGTACTACCTGGTGGGAACCAACGATGGTTCACCACAACTATAAAGGTAATAATCTTTAGATTACTACCTTGGCTAATTGACACAGTATCAGTAAGATTAAAGAGGTAAATGCGTGACTCAAATGTTGATATGAGAGAAATGGGTTTGAATTCATGGGACATTGGCACCAGTACTTGGGGAAGGAGGGAACTGTTCCAATGGGACGGTCTTCACCTGAATCAAAATCCAAGGGTATTCAGTATTTTGGAAGGATAGACAGACAGGAAAAAGGAGGTGGTGTAGCTTTGCTCGTGAAGGAAGGGATCAGTGCTGTAATGAGGAATGAAATAAACACGGGAGATCAAGGTGTGAAATCAGTCTAAGTAGAAATAAAAAACAGCAAAGGAAATAGGTCCCTTATTGGAGTAATTTATATTCAGTGAAGCACAGTAAAAATGTGGAAATATTGGGGGCTTGTAAGAAAGGTATTGCAATAAGAATGGGTGATTTTCCTATGCCTATGAACTGGATTAATCAAATTGACAAGAGTAGCCTCCAGGGAGAGCTCATTGAATGTATTAGAGATTAGTTCTTGGCGCAATATGTTGTGGAACCAATCAGGAAGCAGGCTATTCTGGATTTGGTGTTGTGTAATGAACAGGGATTAATTATTGACCTTCTGGTTAAGAATCCTCGAGGGAAGAATGATCATAGCATGATAGAATTCAAAATTCAGTTTGCTGGTGAGAAACTGGAGTCCCACATTAGCATTCTGGAGTTAAACAAAGGTAATTACATCGGCATGAAGACAGATTTGACCCTATTGGACCAGGCAGGATGACTAAAAGGCAGACAGTTTATGATCAGTTGCAGTTATTTAAGGAGATATTCAATTCCTCCCAACTGAAATATATTGCAGAGGAAAGAAGATTGTAAGAGGGGGTGAAACATCCATGGCTAAACAAGAAAGTCAAAGATGACATAATCATTGATTGGAACCTTTGTAGGTCAAATAGTTCGGATGGGGCAGTTTTTGTGCAGTGTGTGCAGGAGGGTTTTCTGACACAATATGTGGATAGGCCGACAAGAGGTGAGGCCACATTGGATTTGGTACTGGGAAATGAACCGGGCCAAGTGTTAGATTTGGTTGTGGGAGAGCACTTTGGAGATAGTGACCACAATTCGGTGTCTTTTGTTATTGCAATGGAGAGGGATAGGGCCGTACGGCAGGGCAAGGTTTACAATTGGGGGAGAGGTAATTATGATGCGATTAGGCAAGAATTAGGGGGCATAAGATGGGAACAGAAACTGTCAGGGAAAGGCACGAATGAAAAGTGGAACTTTTTCAAGGAACAAATACTGGGTGTCCTTGATAGGTATGTCCCTGTCAGGCAGGGAGGAAATGGCCGAGTGAGGGAACCATGGTTCACAAAAGAGGTGGAATGTCTTGTGAAAAGGAAGAGGGAAGCTTATGTAGGGATGAGGAAACAAGGTTCAGATGGCTCGATTGAGGGTTACAAGTTAGCAAGGAATGAGCTAAAAAAGGGTCTTAGGAGAGCTAGGAGGGGACATGAGAAGTCCTTGGTGGGTCGGATCAAGGAAAACCCCAAGGCTTTTTACTCTTATGTGAGGAATAAAAGAATGACCAGGGTGAGGTTAGGGCTGGTCAAGGACAGTAGTGGGAACTTGTGTATGGAGTCAGTAGAGATAGGCGACGTGATGAATGAATACTTTTTTTTTCCCCATATTGGCCCTGGGGTTTTTCACTCTGGGTTTTCGCCTCTCCCTGGAGATCACATGGTCTGGAATGGGGGGGTGGGGGTGAGTTAATAGGTTGTAATGAACAAAGCATCGTAGCTGTGAGGGACAGCTCGGTGGATAGGATATTGGTATGTAGATAGGCTGGAAAATTGGGCGGGGATCCTGGATTCAGGATTCAATCCTGGACCAGGGAGCGGCGCGGGCTTGGAGGGCCGAAGGGCCTGTTCCTGTGCTGTATTGTTCTTTGTTCTTTGTTCAGTGTTCACCAAGGAGAGGGGCCATGTTTTTGAGGAAGAGAAGGCTAATAGGCTGGAGGAAATAGATAGACATAGAACATAGAACATAGAACATTACAGCGCAGAACAGGCCCTTCGGCCCACGATGTTGCACCGACCAGTTAAAAAAAAAAACTGTGACCCTCCAACCTAAACCAATTTCTTTTCGTCCATGAACCTATCTACGGATCTCTTAAACGCCCCCAAACTAGGCGCATTTACAACTGATGCTGGCAGGGCATTCCAATCCCTCACCACCCTCTGGGTAAAGAACCTACCCCTGACATCGGTTCTATAACTACCCCCCCTCAATTTAAAGCCATGCCCCCTCGTGCTGGATTTCTCCATCAGAGGAAAAAGGCTATCACTATCCACCCTATCTAAACCTCTAATCATCTTATATGTTTCAATAAGATCCCCTCTTAGCCGCCGCCTTTCCAGCGAAAACAATCCCAAATCCCTCAGCCTCTCCTCATAGGATCTCCCCTCCATACCAGGCAACATCCTGGTAAACCTCCTCTGCACCCTCTCCAAAGCCTCCACATCCTTCCTGTAATGTGGGGACCAGAACTGCACACAGTACTCCAAGTGCGGCCGCACCAGAGTTGTGTACAGTTGCAACATAACGCTACGACTCCTAAATTCAATCCCCCTACCAATAAACGCCAAGACACCATATGCCTTCTTAACAACCTTATCTACTTGATTCCCAACTTTCAGGGATCTATGCACACATACACCTAGATCCCTCTGCTCCTCCACACTATTCAAAGTCCTCCCGTTAGCCCTATACCCAACACATCTGTTATTCCTACCAAAGTGAATTACCTCACACTTCTCCGCATTAAACTCCATCCGCCACCTCTCGGCCCAACTTTGCAACCTGTCTAAGTCTTCCTGCAAACTACGACACCCTTCCTCACTGTCTACCACACCACCGACTTTGGTGTCATCAGCAAATTTGCTAATCCACCCAACTATACCCTCATCCAGATCATTAATAAATATTACAAACAGCAGTGGCCCCAAAACAGATCCCTGAGGTACACCACTTGTAACCGCACTCCATGATGAATATTTACTATCAACCACCACCCTCTGTTTCCTATCCGCTAGCCAATTCCTGATCCAATTTCCTAGATCACCCCCAATCCCATACATCTGCATTTTCTGCAGAAGCCTACCATGGTGAACCTTATCAAACGCCTTACTAAAATCCATATATACCACGTCCACTGCCTTGCCCCCATCCACCTCCTTGGTCACTTTCTCAAAAAACTCAATAAGGTTAGTAAGGCACGACCTACCTGCCACAAAACCATGCTGACTATCACCTATCAATTCATTACTCTCCAAATAACTATAAATCCTATCCCTTATAATTTTTTCCAACATCTTGCCGACAACAGAAGTGAGACTCACCGGTCTATAATTCCCGGGGAAGTCTCTGTTCCCCTTCTTAAACAATGGGACAACATTCGCTAACCTCCAATCTTCTGGTACTATACCAGAGGCCAACGACGACCTGAAGATCAGAGCCAGAGGCTCTGCAATCACTTCTCTTGCCTCCCAGAGAATCCTTGGATAAATCCCATCCGGATGTTCGGAGGGAGGATGTCCTGGCAGTTTTGAATAAACTGAAGGTCGATAAGTTCCCTGGGCCTGATGAAATGTATCCTAGGATTCTTTGGGAGGCAAGGGATGAGATTGCAGAGCCTTTGGCTTTGATCTTTGGGTCCTCACTGTCCACGGGGATGGTGCCAGAGGATTGGAGAATGGCGAATGTTGATCCTCTGTTTAAGAAAGGGAATAGAAATGACCCTGGTAATTATAGACCGGTTAGTCTTACTTCGGTGGTTGGTAAATTGATGGAAAAGGTCCTTAGGGATGGGATTTACGACCATTTAGAAAGATGCGGATTAATCCAGGATAGTCAGCACGGATTCGTGAAGGGCAAGCCGTGCCTCACAAATTTGATTGAATTTTTTGAGGAGGTAACTAAGTGTGTTGATGAAGGTAGGGCAGTTGATGTCATATACATGGATTTTAGTAAGCTGTTTGATAAGGTACCCCATGGTCGGCTTATGATGAAAGTGAGGAGGTGTGGGGTAGAGGGAAAGATGGCCAATTGGATAGGTAACTGGCTGTCTGATCGAAGACAGAGGGTGGTGGTGGATGGAAAATTTTTGGATTGGAGGCAGGTTGCTAGCGGAGTGCCACAGGGGTCAGTGCTTGGTCCTCTGCTCTTTGTGATTTTTATTAATGACTTAGAGGAGGGGGCTGAAGGGTGGATCAGTAAATTTGCTGATGACACTAAGATTGGTGGAGTAGTGGATGAGGTGGAGGGCTGTTGTAGGCTGCAAAGAGACATAGATAGGATGCAAAGCTGGGCTGAAAAATAGCAAATGGAGTTTAACCCTGATAAATGTGAGGTGATTCATTTTGGTAGGACTAATTTAAATGTGGATTACAGGCTCAAAGGTAGGGTTCTGAAGACTGTGGAGGAACAGAGAGATCTTGGGGTCCATATCCACAGATCTCTAAAGGTTGCCACTCAAGTGGATAGAGCTGTGGAGACGGCCTATGGTGTGTTAGCTTTTATTAACAGGGGGTTAGAGTTTAAGAGCCATGGGGTTATGCTGCAACTGTACAGGACCTTGGTGAGACCACATTTGGAATATTGTGTGCAGTTCTGGTCACCTCACTATAAGAAGGATGTGGAAGCGCTGGAAAGAGTGCAGAGGAGATTTACCAGGATGCTGCCTGGTTTGGAGGGTAGGTCTTATGAGGAAAGGCTGAGGGAGCTAGGGCTGTTCTCCCTGGAGCGGAGGAGGCTGAGGGGAGACTTAATAGAGGTTTATAAAATGATGAAGGGGATAGATAGAGTGAACGTTCAAAGACTATTTCCTCGGGTGGATGGAGCTATTACAAGGGGGCATAACTATAGGGTTCATGGTGGGAAATAGAGGAAGGATATCAGAGGTAGGTTCTTTACGCAGAGAGTAGTTGGGGTGTGGAATGGACTGCCTGCAGTGATAGTGGAGTCAGACACTTTAGGAACATTTAAGCGGTTATTTGATAGGCACATGGAGCACACCAGGATGATAGGGAGTGGGATAGCTTGATCTTGGTTTCAGATAAAACTCGGCACAACATCGTGGGCCGAAGGGCCTGTTCTGTGCTGTACTGTTCTATGTTCTACGTTCTATGTTCTATGTTCAATCCAGGCAACATCCTTGTAAATCGCCACTGCACCCTTTCAATCATTTCCACATCCTTCCTGTAATGAGGCGACCAGAACTGAGCACAGTACTCCAAGTGGGCTCTGACGAGGGTCTTATATAGCTGCATCATTATCCCTGGACCCCTAAACTCAATCCCTCGACTGATAAAGGCCAGCACACCATACGCCTTCTTAACCACCTCCTCCACCTGCGAGGCCAATTTTAGATTCCTATGGGCCCGGACCTCAAGATCCTTTTGATCCTCCACAGAACTAAGAGTCTTTCCCTTTATATTGTACTCCTTCATCCCATTTGACCTGCCAAAATGGACCACTACGCATTTAAAAAAGGAAGGAGACAAAAGGCGGGTAACTATAGGCCGGTCAGCTTAACGTCTGTAGTAGGGAAAATGCTGGAATCCATTATTAAAGAGGAGATAGCAGGGCATCTGGATAGAAATGGTTCGATCAATCAGACGCAGCATGGATTCATGAGGGGAAAGTCGTGCTTGACGAACATGTTGGATTTTTATGAAGATGTGACTAGGGCGGTTGATGGAGGAGAACCGGTGGATGCGGTGTTTTTGGATTTCCAAAAGGCGTTTGATAAGGTGCCCCATAAAAGGCTGCTGAAGAAGATTAGGGCACACGGAGTTGGGGGTAGTGTGTTAAAGTGGATTGGGGACTGGCTGTCCGACAGGAAGCAAAGAGTCGGAATAAATGGGTGTTTTTCCGGTTGGAGGAAGGTAACTAGTGGCGTGCCGCAGGGATCGGTACTCGGGCCGCAACTGTTTACCATTTATATAGATGATCTGGAGGAGGGGACGGAGTGTAGGGTAACGAAGTTTGCAGACGACACAAAGATAAGTGGAAAAGTGAATCGTGTGGAGGACGGAGAAGATCTGCAGAGAGATTTGGACAGGCTGAGTGAGTGGGCGAGGATATGGCAAATGGAGTATAACGTTGATAAATGCGAGGTTATACACTTTGGAGGAAATAATAACAAATGGGATTACTATCTCAATGGAAACAAATTAAAACATGCTACCGTGCAAAGGGACCTGGGGGTCCTTGTGCATGAGACGCAAAAGCCCAGTCTGCAGGTACAACAGGTGATCAAGAAGGCAAATGGGATGTTGGCCTATATTGCGAGGGGGATAGAATATAAAAGCAGGGATGTCTTGATGCACCTGTACAGGGCATTGGTGAGGCCGCAGCTGGAATACTGTGTGCAGTATTGGTCCCCTTATATGAGGAAGGATATATTGGCATTGGAGGGAGTGCAGAGAAGGTTCACCAGGTTGATACCGGAGATGAGGGGTTTGGATTATGAGGAGAGGCTGAGGAGATTGGGTTTGTACTCGTTGGAGTTTAGAAGGATGAGGGGGGATCTTATGGAGACTTATAAGATAATGCGGGGGCTGGATAGGGTGGAGGCGGAGAGATTCTTTCCACTTAGTAAGGAAGTTAAAACTAGAGGACACAGCCTCAAAATAAAGGGGGGTCGGTTTAAGACAGAGTTGAGGAGGAACTTCTTCTCCCAGAGGGTGGTGAATCTCTGGAATTCTCTGCCCACTGAGGTGGTGGAGGCTACCTCGCTGAATATGTTTAAAGCGCGGATGGATGGATTCCTGATCGGTAAGGGAATTAAGGGTTATGGGGATCAGGCGGGTAAGTGGTACTGATCCACGTCAGATCAGCCATGATCTTATTGAATGGCGGGGCAGGCTCGAGGGGCTAGATGGCCTACTCCTGCTCCTATTTCTTATGTTCTTATGTTCTTATGTTCTCGCCTGAATCTCCGCACACTATGCAATGCAGAGGTCCCAGTCATAGAACATAGAACATTACAGCGCATGACAGTCATGAATCCATTAGCAGGGGAGACTAGGATGCGGGGGCACAGCCTTAGAATAAAAGGGAGTCACTTTAGAACAGAGATGAGGAGAAATTTCTTCAGCCAGAGACTGGTGGGTCTGTGGAATTCATTGCCACAGAGGGCTGTGGAGGCCGAGACGTTGAGCGTCTTCAAGACAGAAATTGATAAATTCTTGATTTCTCGAGGAATTAAGGGCTATGGGGAGAGAGCGGGTAAATGGAGTTGAAATCAACCATGATTGAATGGTGGAGTGGACTCGATGGGCCGAATGGCCTTACTTCCGCTCCTATGTCTTATGGTCTTATGGTCTTATGATATTCATCTCCCAGTCCTGGTCACCTTTCAGCCACGTTTCTGTAATGGCCACTAGATCGTACCCACTTGTGCTGATTTGCACCATTAACTCATTTACCTTGTTCCGAATGCTTCGTGCATTCAGGCAAAGTGTCCTTATTCCAGCTTTTATCTGGACCCGCTTTGATGAGTCGCGAACACCCTCTCCCTCTACTCCCTTATCTAAATTACCGCCTTCATTCACTTGCACCCTCTCCTCTACCATTAATTTTGTAATTCCCCTTACCCCTGCATCCTCCCCCCCATCAATTAGTTCCTTAGGGTTTTCCTTAATTCTACTTGCCAAAGCCTTCTCGTGACCCCTTCTGGCTCTCCTAATTTCCATCTTTAGTCTCTTCCTACAAGCCGTATACTCATCTAGATCCCTATCTTCGCCAACCTCTCTGAACCTTTTGTACACTTTCCTTTTCTTCTCGACTAGGTCCCGCACAGCTTTCGTGCACCACGGTTCCTTTAACCTACCAACACCTCCCTGTCTGCTCGGAACGTTGTCCTGTAGAACCCTAGACAGACATTCCTTGAAAAACTGCCACCTCTCTTCAGTAGATTTCCCCGAGAATACCTCCTTCCAATTTACTTCTCTAATTTGCTGCCTTATGTCTTCATATTTCCCCTTACAACATATAAACGCTTTCCCAGCTTGCCTGATCCTCTCTTTTTCCAATGCAAGCATAAAGGAGATAGAGTTATGATCGCTATTCCCAAGGTGCTCTCCCACTGAGAGATCTGACACCTGTCCAGGCTCATTGGTCAATATCAGATCAAGTACAGCCTCTCCTCTTGTAGGCTTGTCCACATGCTGTGTCAGGAAACCCTCCTGAACACACCTAACGAACTCCTCCCCATCCAATCCTCTTACCCTCGGGATATTCCAATCTATGTTTGGGAAATTAAAGTCTCCCATCACAACAACTCTGCTATTATTGCAACTCTCCAGGATCTGTTTCCCTATCTGCTCCTGAAGGAGTTTGATATTGAACTCGGAACAAAGGGGATCAAAGGAATGGGGGAAGGAGAGGATCAGGATATTGAAATCGATGATCAGCCATGATCATAATGAATGGCGGAGTAGGCTCGAAGGGCCAAATGGCCTCATCCTGCCAACAATCAGTCCGATTAATTATGAGGAAAAGGTTGTCAGACGACATCTTTCCTTCACAAGTCGAAATAAAAAAAGTCACTAAAACCGGCAGGCTTCTGAATGGTAACAAAACAAGATGAGGTGTTAGAACTCAGAATGACAGCAATGAAATCACCAAAGGGAAATGAAGTGATTGAGAGAATGTCTATAATTAAAATCTTCCGCATGCTACAGATCTTTGCAATGTTCAAAATGAGTTACTGTTACGACCACATTTCAAATACAACGCAATAACTACAGTATCATTCTCCACCCATTGCGGGAAAGTGTTTTCAATGTCATATATCATCCTTTCAATGTGTCTGAATTGCGTCCAGAACATGTATGATTTCATGTTGGCGGCACGGTAGCACAGTGGTTAGCACTGCTGCTTCACAGCTCCAGGGACCTGAGTTCAATTCCCGGCTTGGGTCACTGTCTGTGTGGAGTTTGCACATTCTCCTCGTGTCTGTGTGGGTTTCCCCCGGGTGCTCCGGTTTCCTCCCACAGTCCAAAGATGTGTGGGT
The DNA here is from genome assembly GCF_964213995.1 of Mustelus asterias. Lineage (NCBI taxonomy): Eukaryota > Metazoa > Chordata > Chondrichthyes > Carcharhiniformes > Triakidae > Mustelus > Mustelus asterias. The sequence continues at coordinate 85,478,448 of NC_135819.1, read as the reverse complement.
TAGGTTGATTGGCCATGCTAAAATTGCCCCTTAGTGTCCTGAGATGCGTAGGTTAGAGGGATTAGCGGGTAAATATGGAGGGATAAGGGGGTAGGGCCGGGGTGGGATTGTGGTCGGTGCAGACTCGATGGGCCAAATGGCCTCTTTCTGCACTGTTGGACTTCTATTCTTCTATATGTCAAGATCACCAGGGAATTTTCAAAACCAAAACAACGTCTTAAAAAAAATATGGTTCCTGCAAAATAACCGCGCGATCGGGCCCAAAATCAGTGTTTTCCATGCCAAGCAAGCACAATGTCAACTCTTTGTGATCCTTTCAATGTGTCTGAACTGCGTCCAGAACATGGATGATTTCATGTTGATTTCTTCGCTGTGTCCACTGGGGAATACCTGCTTGCTGACACCGATGATTGGAAGGAATTTAAAGTGATGGAAATTGTTACAAAAGATGTCATCCTAATTCCTGAGAGAATGTTTCCTTTTGTGGGTACGTCTTGAACGAAGGGTGACTGTTTGCATAACGGGGTCTCCACTTTAAGGCAGAGTTGAGGAGACAATTTTTCTCTGAGGGTCAGGAGTCTCTGCAATTCTCTTCCTCAAACGGCAGTGGAAGCAAAATCTTTCAAGACAGAGATAGATAAATCCTTGATAAACAAAGGAGTGAAAGGTTTCGGGAGAGGAGGGAGGTTACAATCAGATCAGCCATGATCTCATTGAAAAGCAGAGCAGGCTCGAGGGGCCGGGTGGCCTTCTCCTGCTCCTAATTAAGATGTTTGTGTGTCATGCAATTTAGTTTAGTTGAACTTCTGATTTTCAGCATATTATACACACACAGAATAAAGAACAAAGAAAAATACAGCACAGGAACAGTTCCTTCAGCCCTGTGAGCCTGTGATGATCATTATGCCATAACTAGGCTAAAAAAACCTTCTGCCCTTACTCGGTCCATATCCCTCTATTTCCTCCGTATTCATGCACCCATCCAGATGAATCTTAATTGTTGCTAATGTGCCTGCCTCCATCACCTCCTCTGGCAGCACGTTCCAGGTACCCACCACTCTCTGTGTGAAAAAATTCTTCCACACATCTCTTTCTAACTTTCCCCCTCTGATCTGGAACCTGTGTCCCATTGACACTCCCACCCTGGGAAAAAGCCTCTGACTATCCACCCTGTCTGTGCCCCTCATAATTTTGTAGACCTCTATCAGGTCTCCCCTCAGCCTCCGTCTTTTTCAGTGAAAACAATCCTAGTTTATTCACCCTCTCCTCATATCCAACACCCTCGAGACCAGGCAACATCCTGTGAACCTTCTTTGCACTCTCTCCAAAGCTTCCATGTCCTTCTGGTAGTGTGGTGACCAGAACTGGCGGTTTGAAGTGTGTATACTTCAACACCAGGAGCATCCGGAATAAGGTGGGTGAGCTTGCAGCATGGGTTGGTACCTGGGATTTCGATGTTGTGGCCATCTCGGAGACATGGATAGAGCAGGGAAAGGAATGGTTGTTGCAGGTTCCGGGGTTTAGATGTTTCAGTAAGTGCAGGGAAGGTGGTAAAAGAGGGGGAGGTGTAGTATTGTTAGTCAAGGACAGTATTACGGTGGCAGAAAGGACATTTGATGAGGACTCGTCTACTGAGGTAGTTTGGGCTGAGGTTAGAAACAGGAAAGGAGAGGTCACCCTGTTGGGAGTTTTTTATAGACCTCCGAAAAGTTCCAGAGATGTAGAGGAAAAGATTGCAAAGATGATTCTGGACAATTGTAATGTGGAACTTGTTCAAGGAACAGCTACTACGCGTCCTTGATAAATATGTACCTGTCAGGCAGGGAGGAAGCAGACGTGTGAGGGAACCGTGGTTTACTAAGGAGGTTGAATCTCTTGTGAAGAGGAAGAAAGAGACTTATGTTAAGATGAGACGTGAAGGCTCAGTTAGGGTGCTTGGGAGTTACAAGTTAGCCAGGAAGGAACTAAAGAAAGAGTTAAGAAGAGCCAGGAGGGGACATGAGAAGTCTTTGGCGGGTAGGATCAAGGAAAACCCTAAAGCTTTCTATAGGCATGTCAGGAGTAAAAGAATGACTAGGGTAAGATTAGGGCCAGTCAAGGACAGGAGTGGGAAGTTGTGCGTGGAGTCTGAAGAGATAGGAGAGGCACTAAATGAATATTTTTTGTCGGTATTCACACTGGAGAGGGACAGTGTTGTTGGGGGGAGTACTGAGATGCAGGCTGTTGGACTAGATGGTATTGATGTTCATAAGGAGGAGGTGTTAGCAATTCTGGAAAGGGTAAAAATAGATAAGTCCCCTGGGCCGGATGGGATTTATCCTAGGATTCTCTGGGAGGCTAGAGAGGAGATTGCAGAGCCTTTGGCTTTGATTTTTGTGTCGTCATTGTCTACAGGAACAGTGCCAGAAGACTGGAGGATAGCAAATGTTGTCCCCTTGTTCAAGAAGGGGAGTAGGGACAACCCTGGTAATTATAGACCGGTGAGCCTTACTTCTGTTGTGGGCAAAGTATTGGAAAGGATTATAAGAGATAGGATTTATAATCACCTAGAAAGTAATAATTTGATTAGGGATAGTCAGCACGGTTTTGTGAAGGGAAGGTCGTGCCTAACAAACCTTGTTGAGTTCTTTGAGAAGGTGACCAAAGAGGTGGATGAGGGTAAAGCGGTTGATGTGGTGTATATGGATTTCAGCAAAGCGTTTGATAAGGTTCCCCATGGTAAGCTTTTGCAGAAAATACAGACACATGGGATTGAGGGTGATTTAGTGGTTTGGATCAGGAATTGGCTAGCTGTAAGAAAACAAAGGGTGGTGGTTGATGGGAAATATTCATCCTGGAGTTCAGTTACTAGTGGTGTACCGCAAGGATCTGTTTTGGGGCCACTGCTGTTTGTCATTTTTATTAATGACTTGGATGAGGGCGTGGAAGGATGGATTAGTAAATTTGCGGATGACACTAAAGTCGGTGGAGTTGTAGACAGTGCGGAGGGAAGTGGCAGGTTACAGAGGGACATAGATAAGCTGCAGAGCTGGGCTGAGGTGGCAAATGGAGTTTAATGCGGAAAAGTGTGAGGTGATTCACTTTGGAAGGAGTAACAGGAATACAGAGTACTGGGCTAATGGTAAGATACTTGGTAGTATGGATGAACAGAGGCATCTGGGTGTTCATGTGCATAGATCCTTGAAAGTTGGCACCCAGGTTGATAGTTGTTAAGAAGGCGTATGGTGTGTTAGCTTTTATTGGTAGAGGGATTGAGTTTCGGAGCGAGGAGGTCATGCTGCAACTGTACAAAACTCTGGTGCGGCCGCATTTGGAGTATTGCATACAGTTCTGGTCGCCGTATTATAGGAAAGATGTGGAAGTGTTGGAAAGGGTGCAGAGGAGATTTACCAGGATGTTGCCTGGTATGGTGGGAAAATCGTATGAGGAAAGGCTGAGGGGCTTGAGGTTGTTTTCGTTCGAGAGAAGAAGGTTAAGAGGTGACTTAATAGAGGCATACAAAATGATCAGAGGATTAGATAGGGTGGATAGTGAGAGCCTTTTTCCTCGGATGGTGTTGGCTAGCACGAGGGGACATAGCTTTAAATTGAGGGGTGAGAGATATAGGACAGATGTTAGAGGTAGGTTCTTTACTCAGAGAGTAGTAAGGGCGTGGAATGCCCTGCCTGCAGCAGTAGTTGAGAGCGTTCAAGTGGTTATTGGATAAACATATGGATGATATTGGAATAGTGTAGATTAGAGGGGCTTTAGATTGGTACCACTGGTCGGCGCAACATCGAGGGCCGAAGGGCCTGTACTGCGCTGTAATGTTCTAACTGCACACAATCGTCCAAATGCGGCCTAACCAAGGTTTTATATAGCTGCAACATGATTTGCCTTGTATTCAATGCCCCGGCTGAGGAAGGCAAGGATGCCATATGCCTTCTTAATCACCTTGGCCACCTGTATTGCCACGTTTAGGGAACTGTGGACCTGCATGCCCTGATTCCTATGTTAATGTTCCAAGGATTCTGACATTTACAGTATAATTTGATCCTCCAAAATGCATCATCTCGCATTTGTCTGGATTAAACTCTATCGCCCATTTCTGTGTCCAAGTCTCCAGTATATCTACAAAAAACATAAGAACTAGGAGCAGGAGTAGGCTATCTGGCCCCTCGAGCCTGCTCTGCCATTCAATAAGATCATGGCTGATCTTTTCGTGAACTCAGCTCCACTTACCCACCCGCTCACCATAACCCTTAATTCCTTTACTGTTCAAAAATCTATTCATCTTTGCCTTAAAAACATTCAATGAGGTAGCCTCAACTGCTTCACTGGGCAGGGAATTCCACAGATTCACATCCCTTTGGGTGAAGAAGTTCCTCCCCAACTCAGTCCTAAATCTGCTCCCCCTTATTTTGGGGCCATGCCCCCTAGTTCTAGTTTCACCCGCCAGTGGAAACAACTTCCCTGCTTCTATCTTATTTATTCCCTTCATAATCTTAAATGTTTCTATAAGATCTCCCCTCATTCTTCTAAATTCCAATGAGTACAGTCCCAGTCTACTCAGTCTCTGCTCATAAGCCAACCCTCTCAACTCCAGAATCAACCTAGTGAATTTTCTCTGCACCCACTTCAATGCCAGTATATCCTTTCTCAAGTAAGGAGACCAAACCTGTACACAGTACTCCAGGTGTGGCCTCACCAGCACCTTATACAGCTGCAACATAATCTCGCTGTTTTTAAACTCCATCCCTCTAGCAATGAAGAACAAAATTCCATTTGCTGTCTTAATTATCAACCTTTTGTGATTTATGCACAAGGACACCCAGGTCCTCTGCACAGCAGCATGCTGCAATTTTTTACCATTTAAATAAGAGTCCATTTTGCTGTTATTCCTTCCAAAATGGATGACCTCACATTTACCAACATTGTACTCCATCTGCCAGACCCTCGCCCATTCACTTAGACTATTTTTTCCTTTCATCCCTTTGCAGACTTTTAGCATCCTCTGCACACTTTGCTCTGCCACTCATCTTAGTGTCATCTGTGAATTTTGACACACTACACTTGGCCCCCAACTCCAAATCATCTGGATAAATTGTAAACACTGATCCCTGAGGCACACCACTAGTCACTGTTCGCCAACCAGTAAGACACCCATTTACCCCCACTCTTTGCTTTCTGTTTGTTAACCAATCCTCTATCCATGCTAATACATTATCCGTAACACTGTGCACCTTTATCTTATGTAGCAGTCTTTGGTGCGGCACCTTGTAAAATGCCTTCTGGAAATCCAGATACACCACATCCACAGGTTCCTCATTGTCCACTGCACATGTAATGTTCTCAAAGAATTTCACCAAATTAGTCAAACGTGACCTGCCCTTCATGAACCCATGCTGTGTTTTCCTAATGGGGCAATTTCTATCCAGGTGTCTCGCTGTTTCTTCTTTGATGATAGATTCAGGCATTTTCCCTACGACAGAAGTTAAGCTTACCAGCCTATAGTTACCCGCCTTTTGTCTACCTCCTTTTTTAAACAGTAGCATCACATTTGCTGTTTTCCAATCTGCGGGAAGCACCCCAGAGTCCAGCGAATTTTGGTAAATTACCACTCGTGCATTCGCTATTTCCCCCGCCATCTCTTTTCGTACCCCTATATCCTGTTGTATCCTCTGACAATCCCTGGCACTATGAGCAACTCCACCAATCTTCGTGTCATCTACAAACTAATCAGACCACACACAATTCCCTCCGGATCATTTACACGTCCTATAATCGACAGAGGTCCCAGCACTGATACCTATGGAAGGCCACTAGCTAGATTTTCATTCTGAAAAACACTCTTCCACTGCTACTCTCTGTCTTCTATAACCAAGAGGTGGAGATGCCGGCGTTGGACTGGGGTAAACACAGTAAGAAGTCTCACAACACCAGGTCACTAGCTTTCGGAGCGCTGCTCCTTCGTCAGGTAAGTCACCCCTGTCTGTAAGAAGTCAGGTAAGTCAGCAAGACTTACCTGACGAAGGAGCAGCACTCCGAAAGCTAGTGGCTTTTGCTACCAAATAAACCTGTTGGACTTTAACCTGGTGTTGTGAGACTTCTTACTTCTATAACCAAGCCAGTTCTGTATCCATCTAGCCAGCACCCTGAATCCCGTGTGATTGACCATTGAATTGAGTGAGGAAGCATAGGTAGGCTTGAAGAAAATGAGAGGGAATGGGTAGAGGTTGGCATGGAGGATTTGAGGAGACATGGTTGTGCGTGGGGAGCATGAGATGGTATCAACTGGGGAATGTGAAGCCAAGGGCTACAGAACTTTGTTGTTTTTATTAGCATGGGGACAAAGGCCCAGAGTACCAAGGCTGAGCCTTTAAACCAGCTTGTCCCGACACTCTGTTGAGGGGGAGTGTGAGGAGTTCTCCTGGTTCACCGGCAGATTGGGGCACTCTGTGCAATGGCGCCCGGGCACTCTGAAGCCAGCTTCACCAGCATGTTTAAGCTTCCCCGGTTTCTCACCTCTCGCGATCTTGCTGGCCCCATTTTGCTGGTGGAATCAGCTTCATTCCAATACTCATTCGCTGATTTAAACCTAATTAGTGAGTCCCAGATGCGATTCCCTGGGCTCAGTTGAACTACCTGGTTGTCGGGTCGAGGTCCTCACTGGTGAGGATCACATAGGGGTCCCAGCAACAGTGCGGGGGGGGGGGGGGGGGGGGGGGGACCTGACATGATGGCCTCGCCGGTGAGACGGGGCCGCGCAGTGCTCCAGCCTGGCACCCTGGCAGTGCCAAGGGGGTAGGGGTGTGGTCCGCACGGGGCGTGGCCTGAGGGATGTGGGGCCTGATGGGGTGGCCCCATGATGGGGAGCGGGGCTGTAATGGGGAAGCAGGGAGGAGCTCGGCTGGAAGGGGAGTGGTGATTTGGTGGGGGCGACGGCGGCGATCGGTTGGCGTGGCAATCAGAGGGGATGGGGATCGGCCTGGGAGGTGGTGGGGACAGTGTTCGGAGGCTCAATGGGCATGGATGCAATGGCTGGAGGGGGCCATGGGGAAGCCGGGGGTTGGGGGAGTGACAGGAGATCTCCCAGTGATCTAGCAATCCTAGGAGTTATACAGTGCACTGGGAGATTGGGGCGCCTGCACAATGGCCCCCTTAGAACTCAGCAGCCTGGCGAGAATAGGCTCCACCCACTCCCCCTGCTGGTAAGCATCACATTTGTGCTTTTTTAAACTAAGTGCCATTTGATTGTGTCTGGGAGATTGCCCAGAGAATGGGCGCGATTCTCTCCCATTTTAACGCTCGTTCGGCACTTGAATCGTTTTGCGAAGAACACCCCTTAGAAATTTTTGGGAAATGTTCCACCCTCAGATCCTCAGTGAAAATATTTCTCCTCATCTCCATCTTAAATGGGCAATGCCTTATTTTTAAACAGTGACTCCTGGTCTAGATTCTCGCACAAGAATCCTCTCTGAATCCATCCTGTCAATACTCCTCAGCATCTTGTGTGTTTCAATCAAGTCTCCCCTTAGTCTTCTGAACTCCAGTGGATACAAGCCTATCCTGTCCAAACTTTCCTCATAAGGCAATCCAACCATTCCAGGTATTAGTGTCAGGGTGGCACGGTGGCACAGTGGTTAGCACTGCTGCCTCACACCGGCAGGGACCCTGGTTCAATTCCTGGCTTGGGTCACTGTCTGTGTGGAGTTTGCATGTTCTCCCTGTGTCTGCGTGGGTTTCCTCCGGGTGCTCCAGTTTCCTCCCACACTCCAAAGATTTGGAGATTAGGTGTATTGGTCGTGCTAAATGTGTGGGGCTAGAGTGAGAGGGCAAGATGCTCTTTTGGAGAGTCGGTGTAGACTCGATGGACTGAATGGCCTTCCTCTGTAGAGATTCTCTGATTCTATTCCAGTTCTATTGGACACGGGCTCGACCTGACCAAATGTAAAATGGTGTGCAGTGACATCCCGGTGTTACAGTGCATGCGAGCAATGCTGAGGTTGGCAGGAATACGCAAGATTCGAATCCGCATCCGCTGACTATTAAAGAGCTCATTCAGGCCAGTAAGAAACCAGTAGAAAGCGATTTTACAAATAGGCACATTTATTCATTACTGGACACACAAAGCCAGCCAGGCAGAGATATCCAGAGACTTCTCCATAATGGCTGGATTCCCCCCATTCAAGGTGGAATAGTTTGCATGCATGCAGCCATTATGGCCCCAACAGGGAGCTGGGAGCCTTTATAACTCTGGGACTCACAGCATCAAGGTTATTCTTTGCTCCTGCATGGCTGGTTGGATGGCTCCTGGGTGTCATCGGCTATCCCATAAAAGATGGCTCATGACCCCAATCCATCACCCAAGAACAGAGGTCGAAAAGCGATGCAACAGCAGACATGTTTCCCCAAACAAGGTGCTGGACAGGAGCATCTGGCTGCTCCAGATGTACTTCAGATGCCTGGACCAATCAGGGGTAGCACTGCAGTATCCTCCAGTGTCTCCCTTACATCTGTTGCATGCTGCGCTCTGCACCCTCTGGCTCTGACAAGCGGAGACCCAATGGAGGCCGAGAAAAACAAGGCAGCTCCATAGCTGGGCAGGATATCTCCATCAATGGGTCTGTGGAAGGGTACAGGGAGGCACAGGGTAAGGGTGTGGGGGGCAGAAGAGAGAAGTCTTCATGGAGTTAGGGACAGCAGGGGTGCTCTGATCCTGGGAACCTTCAGAACAAAGAACAGTACAGCACAGGAAACAGGCCCTTCGGCCCTCCAAGCCTGTGCCGCTCTTTGGTCCAACTAGACCATTCGTTTGTATCCCTCCATTCCCAGACTGCTCATGTGACTATCCAGGTAAGTCTTAAACGATACCAACGTGCCTGCCTCCACCATCCTACTTGGCAGCGCATTCCAGGCCCCCACCACTCTGTGTAAAAAACATCCCTCTAATATCTGAATTATACCTCGCCCCTCTCACCTTGACCCGTGACCCCTCGTGATCGTCACCTCCAACCTGGGAAAAAGGCTCAGCAGCCAAGGCACCACACCTGCTCGTTGCATTGAATCCTTCACAAACAGTCGTGATATCCGAGACCAGAACTCCAGCAGCAGACGGCAGTCACCAGCTTGGCTTCATCTGGTGCTGCTCCAGCCATCAAACCAACTCAGCGCAGAAAACAAAATCAGTCCTTCTCTGATTGGAAATTAACAAAGTTTCCAGACAGAACAAGAATTTCAAAATAATAAATGGAAATAATATCACCTGTTACAAACTCCTGCTGTGCTCAAGGTGCCTTCATCTTGTGTCTGTCTGGGTTTTCCATGCTTGCTGACAGCAGCCCTGGAGGCGGACACAGCAGTCCCGGGGGCTCTGCATTAAGATCTCTCCCGGGCGTCTCTCCTGGGGTCTGTCCTAGGGGCTATCCTGGGGTCTCTCCCGGGGGCTGTATTGGAGGGTCCCTGAGGGGTCTCCTGGAGAGTCTCTGAGGGGTCTCTCATGGGAGGTCTCTCCTGGGGGCTGTCCTGGGGGTCTCCTGGGAGGTCTTTGAGAGGTCTCTCCAGGGGTGTCTCCTGGGGGCTATCCCAGGGGTCTCTCATAGGGGGTTTCTGAGGGGTCTTTCTGGGGATCTCTGGGGTCTCTCCTGGGGATGTCTCTCCCGGGGTTTCCCCTGGGGGCTGTGAGGTTGTCCTCTTAGTGGTTGCAGCATCAGCAGATACAGGAGCCACTGGAAAAGTGGCCGGGAGCTGGTGCCTTCACCCCCAGCAACCTGAGAGGAGCCGCAGGGACGACAAGCCCCTCACCCACCAGCCGGAGGTCCTTTGGGATCTCCCAGCTCCCCATTGGTGGATGGATCTGATTCCACCAATCAGGTTTCCCGGCAGCAGGGTGTGCATAGAATGGGAAACCCCGTTGACCAGGTTACCCTGCTGCTGGCCAATAGTGGGCCGTGGGGGGAGGGGCAGGAAATCTCGCCCCCTCCCTCGGTGTCACATCCATTCCTCACACTGGCAGTGACCTGTTGAGATCTCCCTGCTGGCCTGTAGGTGTGAGTGTGACCCCTGGAACTGTCACTCTGTCAGTGCAGGAGGTTGTAACCTCAGTGTTAATGCCCAGCACAAAGCTAAGGCTCCACATGGACTCCCCCAATACAGAGACCATGGCACCCAGATCCCCATGGATCTCCTCCAATCTCCCTGTACACCCAGCTGCTCATCATCTGCCTCAGACTCAGCATGGTCCTGATCTGCCGCAATGCTTCCACTGTCAATGCCCTGGTACCTCTCTCCCTCTGCCAGTTCCTCAAGTGAGTCTCTGATGTGTCCTCATCACGTGCATTAGCCATGACGCCAGTGACCTAATGCCCAATGATGCATTATTGTCTGTACAAGTGCCTGAGAGAGGGTGTGAGTTGGTGCAGGTATAACACCCTCTGACCTTACAGGGGGAGTCCTCGGGGTCAATGGTCGCTCTTATGGACGGCGCATCTGTGGGAGGAAGACAACATCTGAGTGAAATCAGCCATCACAGAGTCAGTGTGCATGCTGGGTGGGCTGGTGAGACAATGACGAGATGCAGCATCTGCCTTGGAGTTTCAATGGGCTCTTTGGCTGCAACGTCTCCATTTCAGGATGTTTATCCTCCCAGCCAAACAAACGTCTGCAAATTGTACTCTTACCTTCCCCTGAGACTCCGCTTCACCATGACTGGGTGAGCTGGGTGATGACACTCTGGCTCCTATCTAACACTCTACTATCTGTTGGGGATGTATAGATTGGGCTTGCCACTCCTGGCCTGTCGGCGCTCTGCCGCATTATAGCTTCTCTCCTGAAAGGGAAAAGTAGAATTTATCATTAGTGCTCCCTCTCCCTGAAGGTCCAGTCCAGGTTCCAGTTCGCAGGGGTGTCAGAGTGCACACCTCACCCTCCAATATAATGAGGCCATGAGTGCTGCAGTGAAGCCTTCAGTGTCAGTTCACACACACACTCACATCCTGAGTGTCCCAAGGAACAGGCATCTTCTCCACACAGTTCTGTGCCACCTCTGTGCTTACCCTTCCCAACCACAGATGATTGATGAACCTTTTGCAGCACTAAAACCGTGTATAGCATACCATGTCATGTCTACTGGCCTGGGCAGCAACCTCTTCCCAAGACTTTTGGCCAAATTGGACATCCTTTTCTTGTGGTCCTCGGGCATTGAAATGTCCTGCTTGGCACTGACCACCTCCACCAGAAGTCCCAGACACTCATCTGAAAAACAGGGGCTGCCCCCTCGTCTTCCATGCACACCAGATGCTGAGGTCATGACTGTACAACACAGCAGTTATTCGTTTCCTTTCAAACAGCTCCCCCAGCCTCTCCCACAACTTCCCAAGAGGGAACGATGTCTGCAGATTTTAAAAACTCTGCTGAGTCCACGTTGGACCTGGGGCCCGACACATTTCCATGCACGCCTGCACTGAAAATCCAACTGGCAGATACATTTCACGCTAGGTGGGCCTTAAATAGCCTCCCAGCATCATATTGCTCGGAGAACATGATCTTGGCCGGAAGCAGGTTTTATATCTGGCCCGACTGACATTGTGGGCATGCCAAGGATCCAGATGTGGTCTCACCAATGCCCTGCATAAATGAAGCAAAACCTCTCTACTTTTGTATTCAATTCCGCTCGTGATAAATGATAACATTCTATTCGGTTTCCTCATTACTTGCTGTATCTACATATTAACCCTTGGACACACAGATCCTTGGGATTCTCAGAGCTCTGCAATCTCTCACTCATTAAATCATAAGCTTCTTTCTAGTCTTTCTGCCAAAATAGACAATGTCACACATTTTCCTCCATTTGCCAGATTTTTGTTCACTCATTCAACCTATCGATAACCCCTTAAAGTCTCCTTATGTCCTATTTACAACTTACATCTTTGTGTCATCTGTGAATTGAGCTACCATACCTTGAGTCCCTGTATCTAAGTAATTGATATCAGTTACATAGAACATAGAAAACTACAGCACAAAACAGGCCCTTCGGCCCCACAAGTTGTGCCAAACATATCCCTACCTTTTAGGCCTACCTATAACCCTCCATCCTATTAAGTCCCATGTACTCATCCAGGAGTCTCTTAGAAGACCCTATTGAGTTTGCCTCCACCACCACTGACGGCAGCCGATTCCACTCGCCCACCACCCTCTGTGTGAAAAACTTCCCCCTAACATTTCCCCTGTACCTATCCCCCAGCACCTTAAACCTGTGTCCTCTCGTAGCAGACATTTCCACCCTGGGAAAAAGCCTCTGAGAGTCCACCCGATCTATGCCTCTCAACATCTTATATACCTCTATTAGGTCTCCTCTCACCCTACGTCTCTCCAAGGAGAAAAGACCGAGCTCCCTCAGCCTATCCTCATAAAGCATGCCACTCAATCCAGGCAACATCCTTGTAAATCTCCTCTGCACCCTTTCAATCTTTTCCACATCCTTCCTGTAATGAGGCGACCAGAATTGAGCACAGTACTCCAAGTGGGGTCTGACGAGGGTCTTATATAGCTGCATCATTATCCCCGGACCCTAAACTCAATCCCTCGATTGATAAAGTTGTAAGAAATTGTGGTCCCAGCACTGGTTCCTGTGGCACACCACTCATTGTTACATCTTGCCAACCAGAAAATTGCCCATTTGTTCCTATTTTCTGTTTTGCCCAGTTTGTCTTTAATAATAGCTTCTCACATTTTCCCAATGCAGATGTTAGGTTAACTGGCCTGTAGTTTCCTAATTTCTGTCTCCCTTGCTTTCTGAATAAAGAGTTACATTTGGTATTTTCCATCGAATGGAACATCACCCGAACCTGGTTAATTCTGGAAAATTAAAAAAAACATATCAACTATCTCACCTGTTAAGACCCTCGGCAATGAAGTCCATCAGGACCCAGTGTCTTGTCAGTCCACTGCTCCAACAATTTGCTCAGGACCATTTCCTCAGTGATTGTAACTTTCCTAAGTTCTTCCCTCTCTTCCATCAATGATTTACAGCTATTTCTGGGACGTTACAGTCTGAGAATTCAGGGTAAACTATTTAGGATGGAGGTGAGGAGACATTTCTTTACCCAAAGAGTGGTGAGCCTGTGGAATTCATTACCACAGGAAGTAGTTGATGCCAAAACATTGAAGGTATTCAAGAGGCAGCTGGATATAGCACTTGGGGTGAATCGGATCAAAGGTTATGGGGAGAAAGCAGGGTTCGGCTATTGAGTTGGACGATCAGCTATGACAGTAATGAATGGCGGAGCAGGCTCTAAGGGCCGAATGGCCGCCTGTTACTCCTATCTTCTTTGTTTCTATGTTACTTATAACCTGTAACAGTCAAGAATGACACAAAATAATGGATAATTCCTCTCTGTTCTCTTTATTTTCCATTATTAATCCCCAAATATATTATTGATAAGACCATGCTCACTTTGTTGGCTCTTTTTAAAGTATCTATTTTTATATTTCTGGCTCACTTTCTCTCACTCTAATTTGTCCCTCCTCATTAATCTTTTCATCCTTTTTGTTGTTTTTTTATATTTTTCCAATCTAACCTGCCATCTATCCTTGCACAATTATATGTTTTTTCCTTAAGTTTGATACTATCTTTAACTTTCTTAGTTAACCATGGGTAGTGGGATCTCACTTGGATTTCTCTTTCTTGTCAGAATGTATCTATTCAGTGTATTCTGAAATATCCCCTGAAATGTTTGCTATTGCATCTTTATTGACCTGTTCCGTAGCTGAATTTACCAGATTCACTTCAGCGAGCTCTTATTTCACATCCTCATAATTGCCCTTAATTAAATTAAAATATTAGTTTTGAACCCACTCTTCTCTCGTTCAAACTGAATGTAAAGTTCAATCATATTATGATCACTGATTCTTAGGGGATCGTTCACTGAGATTATTAATTCATCCCATCCCATTGCAGAATACCAGGTCTAGTACAAACTGCTGTCAGGTTGGCTGTGCTGTGAACAAAGAACAAAGAAAAGTACAACACGGGAACAGGCCCTCCAGTCCACCAAGTCTGTGCTGATCATGATGCTCTAACTAAAGTGAAAAAAACCTTCTGCCCTTATTCGGTCCGTATCCCCCTATTCTCTCCCTATTCATGTACACATCCAGATGCCACTTAAATGTTGCTAATGTGCAACATTTAAGAGGTGCTTCCACCACCTCCTCTGGCAGCAAGTTCCAGGCACCCACCACTCTGTGTGAAAAACTTCCCTCGCTCATCTTCTTTAAACTTTCCCCCTCTCACCTTGAACCTGTGCCCCCTTGTAATTGACACTTCCACCCTGGGAAAAAGCCTCTGACTATCCACCCTGCCTATGCCCCTCATAATTTTGTAGATCTGTATCAGGTCTCCCCTCAGCCTCAGTCTTTCCAGTGAAAACAATCCTAGTTTATTCAACCTCTCCTCATAGCCAACTTCCTTGAGACCAGGCAACATCCTGGTGAACCTTCCTCGCACTCTCTCCAAAACTTCCACGTTCTTCTGGAAGTGTGGTGACCAGAACTGCAATTCTAAGAAAACATCCCAAAAATATTCTATGAACTCTTCATCTGGGCTATCATTGCCCATCTGATTTTTCGAGTGTTTGTGTAGATTAAAATCCCCCAGGATTATTGCTGTAATTTCTGACAAGCTCCCCTTATCTCCTCTCTCATATGCTGCCATACCATATAGTTACAAGTAGGGAGCCTGTACGCCACTCCTACAAATGACTTCTTGCCTTTATCATTTCTCACCTCTACCCAAACCACTTCTACATCCTGCTTTTCTGAATGTAGGTCACCCCTCTGCATTTTGCTAATACCATAATCAACAGAATCACCCTCTCCCCTGCCCCCGCTCACCTTTCCCGAGCTTCCTGACCTTCCTAATCGATGAATTGACTGAGAAGTAGACAAACCCCAAAGCCTCATGCAGCAGAAGGGCTGGTCGGGATGTGAAGCAGAATCAAGTGCTCACAGTGCGTAAGTGATTCTGCAGCATTGTATCAATCCTACACACAGTGGCCGGAATTCTCCCAAAAACAGTCTGTTGAATTTGCGTGAAAACTAGAGTAATCCACTCTAGGTTTTTTCAGTGGGAGTTCAGAGAAGAATCTCCCACACTCTGTGCACTGCAGAGGCCAGCAGGGGACAGGGCCTATTCCCACTGGAGAGGCCGGCAGCACAGCGCTGAGCGGGACACTGCGCATGGTTTTGTGAAGGGTTCGTGTCTCACGAACTTGATCGAGTTTTTTGAGGAAGTGACGAAGATGACTGATAAGGGTAAGGCAGTGGATGTTGTCTACATGGACTTCAGTAAGGCCTTTGACAAGGTCCCTCATGGCAGACTGGTGCAGAAGGTGAAGTCGCATGAGATCAGAGGTGAGCTGGCAAAGTGGATACAACACTGGCTCGGTCAAAGAAGACAGAGGGTAGCAGTGGAAGGGTGCATTTCTGAATGGAGGGCTGTGACAAGTGGTGTTCCTCAGGGATCAGTGCTGGGACCTTTGCTGTTTGTAATATATATAAATGATTTGGAGGAAAATGTAACTGGTTTGATTAGTAAGTTTGCGGACGACACAAAGGTTGGTGGATTTGCGGATAGCGATGAGGACCATCAGAGGATACAGCAGGATATAGATCAGTTGGAGACTTGAGCGGAGAGATGGCAGATGGAGTTTAATCTGGACAAATGTGAGGTAATGCATTTTGGAAGGACTAATACAGATAGGAAATATACAGTAAATGGCAGAACCCTTAGGAGTATTGATAGGCAAAGGGATCTGGGTGTACAGGTATACAGGTCACTGAAAATGGCAATGCAGGTAGATAAGGTAGTCAAGAAGGCATACGGCATTCTTCATCGGTTGGGGAATTGAGTTTAAAAATTGGCATTTCATGTTGCAACTTTATAGAACCTTAGTTAGGCCACACTTGGAATATAGTGTTCAATTCTGGTCGCCACACTACCAGAAGGATGTGGAGGCTTTGGAGAGGGTACAGAAAAGATTTACCAGGATGTTGCCTGGTATGGAGGGCATTAGCTATGAGGAGAGGTTGGAGAAACTTGGTTTGTTGTCACTGGAACGACGGAGGTTGAGGGGCGACCTAATAGAAGTCTACAAGATTATGAGAGGCATATACAGAGTGGATGGTCAGAAGCTTTTTCCCAGGGTGGAAGAGACAATTACTAGGGGGCACAGGTTTAAGGTGCGAGGGGCAAGGTTTAAAGGAGATGTACGAGGCAGATTTTTACTCAGAGAGTAGTGAGTGCCTGGAACTCGTTGCCTGTGGAGGTAGTGGAAGCTGATAAGGTAGTGAGTTTTAAGGGGCGTCTTGACAAATACATGAATAGGATGGGAATAGGGGGATATGGTCCCTGGAAGGGTAGGGGGTTTTAGTTCAGTCGGGCAGCATGGTCGGTGCAGGCTTGGAGGGCCGACGGGCCTGTTCCTGTGCTGTAATTTTCTTTGTTCTTTGTTCATGCGCCGATCTGTCAGCACTGAGATTGTCAGTGCTGAGATCGGCACATGTACATGGCTCCGCACTGCCGGCCTCCCGATCGCTGGCCAGCCCCACGATCCCTGCAACACCGGCCCTCTGCCCTCCCCCAGGGACGGATCGCTGCCCCCCGACTATTCCTGCACCTACCTCAGAACCCCCTCTCTCGGTCCACCCCGATCTCTAGCCCCACTCACCCCCGATTGCCCACCCCCACAGCCCCGATCCCCCCAGCTGGCTGGTCCCCACTCTCCCCCGAGCCCATCCCACTCGCTGGCCCCCCTCCTTCCCCCACCGATCCTGTCTGCAGAGTGGCACGGAACCCTTACAACCACCGATTGGCCCACCAGCCCTGCCCCCATCAAGCTCCGCCTTCCCAGGCCCTTGGGCGGTGCCAGTGGGCCCAGGCTGGTACTGCCAGGGTGCCAATGCCCAAGGGGCACCATCCTCTGGGGATCCTGATGCCCCTCCTTCACTCCAGTGGGGTCAGGCCATCCGTTAGTGGGGAGCTACTGTAATCCCCGCTGGAGTGAAACACTGACAGGGGGGCGGGGGGTTGGAATGCTTGTGTACCCAGAGAATTCAATCCTGGGCCTGCTAATGATGTTTAAATTATATTTAAATGAACGTTTAAATGGTCTTGGTGCCTCTCTGCCGATGTCTGGCACGGAGCTGACACCACCGGAAATCCAGTGCTGGGAGACGCTATCGCAGCAGGAACACATGTGCAAAACCCGTACATTGCCCGTTGTGAGAATCTACCAGCTCGCTGCGTTGGTGCAGTGGGACAGGAGAATCGCGGATTGTTCTGGGGCATCACATCTTGCTCCAGCCAACGGGCATCAGGTCCCAATGAGATAGCTCGGAGCTGAGAAAGTTCAGACAGTTTACATCTTTCTGCTGCACATTTGGTCACAAACAGCAAATAAATGGCCCACTCTGGGAGGGTCAGCCTTTAATTAGAACTCAACAGAGAGAAGAATCCATTACTGCTGCTTCCGATCCTTTCAGGAAGTGGAGGTGGGTGGGGGTAAATTGAACGTTGGAGACTGGGTCAGACTCCATGAGGTAACAACTCCCCAGGAGAAGCGAAAAGTTCTTAAAAAGCTGCAAAACAACGTCTTTCGCCGTTTGACATGTCCTCTCAAACTTGTAGTCCATTTATGTGCCTAAATCACAGTTTTGTGGGCATTGCTTAAAATAAGCCCAGAAAATCTGAGATGGTTCAACAGCACCACTACGACTGTCAAACAACAATGTGTGATCCGAGGCTGTAGTCACTGAAGACAACGCAACTCAGGGAAACAAACAAAACTGATGGATAAAGATAAGTGTAGTCCTCAAGTTAAGGTGCTAAATTGGGGGAAGGTTTATTACAACAATATTAGGCAGGAACTGAAGAATGTTGATTGGGGGCAGATGTTTGAGGACAAATCAACATTGGGTGGCACGATAGCACAGTGGTTAGCACTGCTGCTTCACAGCTCCAGGGACCTGGGTTCGATTCCCGGCTTGGGTCACTGTCTGTGTGGAGCTTGCACATTCTCCTCGTGTCTGCGTGGGTTTCCTCCGGGTGCTCCGGTTTCCTCCCACAGTCCAAAGATGTGCGGGTTAGGTTGATTGGCCATGCTAAAATTGCTCCTTAGTGTCCTGCGATGCGTAGGTTAGAGGGATTCGTGGGTAAAATATGTAGGGATATGGGGGTGGGGCCTGGGTGGGATTGTGGTCGGTGCGGACTCGATGGGCCGAATGGCCTCTTTCTGTACTGTAGGGTTTCTATGATTCTATGATCTGGCATGTGGGAGGCTTTCAAGTGTAAATTGATAGGGATTCAGGGCTGGCACCTTCCTGTAAGGATGAAGGATAAGAATGGCAAGTTTTGAGAACCTTGGATAACGAGAGATATTGTGAGCCTAGTCAAAGAGAAGAAGGAAGCATTTGTCAAAGCTAGGAGGCTGGGAACACACAAAACAAGTGTAGAATACAAGGAAAGCAGAAAGAAACTTAAGCAAGGAGTAAGGAGGGCTAAAAGGGGTCACGAAAAAGTATTGGCCAGCAGGATTAAGGAAAATCCCAAGGCTTTTTATACATATATAAAGAGCAAGAGGGTAGCCAGGGAGAGGGTTGGCCCACTCAAGGACAAGGGAGGGAATCTATGCGTGGAGCCAGAGGAAATGGGTGAGGTATGAGATGAGTACTTTGCGTCAGTATTCATCAAAGAGAAGGACTTGGTGGATGATGAGTCTGGGAAAGGATGTGGAGATAGTTTGAGTCATGTTGAGATCATAAAGGAGGAGGTATTGGGGTTCTTGAGAAACATTAAGGTGGACAAGTCCCCAGGGCCTGATGGGATGTACCCCAGAACACAGAGAGGCAAGGGAGGAAATTGCTGGGGCCTTGAGAGAAATCTTTGTATCCTTACTGGCTACAGGGGAGGTCCCAGAGGATTGGAGAATAGCCAATATTGTTCCTTTGTTTAAGAAGGGTAGCAAGAATAATCCAGGTAATTATCGGCCGGTGAGCCTTACGTCAATGGTAGGGAAATTATTGGAGAGGAGTCTTTGAGACAGGATTTATTCGCACTTGGAAGTAAGTGGATGGATTAGTGAGAGGCAACATGGTTTTGTGAAGGGGAGGTTGTGTCTCACGAACTTGATCGAGTTTTTTGAGGAAGTGACGAAGATGATTGATAAGGGTAAGGCAGTGGATGTTGTCTACATGGACTTCAGTAAGGCCTTTGACAAGGTCCCTCATGGCAGACTGGTGCAGAAGGTGAAGTTGCATGAAATCACAGGTGAGCTGGCAAAGAGGATACAAAACTGGCTCGGTCAAAGAAGACAGAGGGTAGCAGTGGAAGGGTGCGTTTCTGAATGGAAGGCTGTGACAAGTGGTGTTCCTCAGGGATCAGTGCTGGGACCTTTGCTGTTTGTAATATATATAAATGATTTGGAGGAAAATGTAACTGGTTTGATTAGTAAGTTTGTGGAGGACACAAAGGTTGGTGGATTTGTGGATAGTGATGAGAACCATCAGAGAATACAGCAGGATATAGATCAGTTGGAGACTTGGGCGGAGAGATGGCAGATGGAGTTTAATCTGGACAAATGTGAGGTAGTGCATTTTGAAAGGTCTAATACAGATAGGAGATATACAGTAAATGGCAGAACCCTTAAGAGTATTGATAGGCAAAGGGATCTGGGTATACAGGTACATAGGTCACTGAAAATGGCAATGCAGGTGGAGAAGGTAGTCAAGAAGGCATACGGCATGGTTGCCTTTATTGGCTGAGGTATTGAGTTTAAAAATTGGCAAGTCATGTTGCATCTTTATAGAACTTTAGTTAGGCCGCACTTGGAATATAGTGTTCAATTCTGGTCACCACACTACCAGAAGGATGTGGAGGCTTTGGAGAGGGTACAGAAAAGATTTACCAGGATGTTGCCTGGTATGGAGGGCATTAGCTATGATGAGAGGTTGGAGAAACTTGGTTTATTCTCACTGGAACGATGGAGGTTGAGGGGCAACCTGATAGAAGTCTACAAGATTATGAGAGGCATGGACAGAGTGGATGGTTAGAAGCTTTTTCCCAGGGTGGAAGAGTCAATTACTGGGGGGCACAGGTTTAAGCTGTGAGGGGCAAGGTTTAAATGAGCTGTACGAGGCAGATTTTGTACACAGGGAGTAGTGGGGCCTGGAACCCGTTGCCAGGGGAGGTAGTGGAAATGGATACGGTGGTGACTTTTAAGAGGCATTTTGACAAATACATGACTAGGATGGGAATAGAGGGATATGGTCCCTGGAAGGGTAGGGGGTTTTAGTTCAGTCGGGCAGCATGGTCGGTGCAGGCTTGGAGGGGCCGAAGGGCCTGTTCCTGTGCTGTAATTTTCTTTGTTCTTTGTTCTAAAACCTTCAGATGTTCCCATTCCAGATAAGATCTGATTTGATTCATTATTGTTACATGTATTAGGACACAGTGAAAAGTGTTGTTTCTAACGCGCTATACAGACAAAGCATACCATTCATAGAGTACATAGGGGAGAAAGACAGGAGAGGGTGCAGAATGTAGTGTTACCGCCATAACTAGGGTGTAGAGAAAGGTCAGCTTAATATAAGGTTGATCCATTCAAATGTCAGAAGGCAACTGTCTTTGAGACGATTGGTGCGTGATCTCAGACTGCTATCTTTTTCCCGACGGAAGAAGGTGGAAGAGAGAATGTCCTGGGTGCGTGGGGTCCTTGATTATGATGGCTGCTTTGCCGAGGCAGCGGGAAGTGTAGCTGGAGTCAATGGGTGGGAAGCTGGTTTGCGTGATGGGACTGGGCTACATTCACAAGCCTTTATAATTTCTTGCGGTCTTGGACAGAGCAGGAGCAACACCAAGCTGTGATACAACCAGAAAGAATACTTTCTGTGGTGCATCTGTAAAAGCTGGTGAGAGTTGGAGCGGACATACCAAATTTCCTTAGCCTCCTGAGGAAGTAGAGGCATTGGTGGGCTTTGTAACTATAGCATTGGCTTGGAGGGACCAGGACAGGTTGTTGGTGATTTGGACATCTTGATTCTTGAAGCCCTCCACTATTTCCACTTCATTCCCACTGATGTAGACAGGGGCATGTCCTCCACTACGCTTCCTGAAGTTGATGACAATCTCCTTCATTTTGTTGACATTGAGGGAGAGATTATTGTTGCCGCACCAGTTCACCAGATTCTCTATCTAATTTCTGTACTCTGTCTCGTCATTATTTGAGATCCGACCTACTACAGTGGTGTCTTCAGCAAACTTGAAAATCGAATTGGAGGGTAATTTGGCCACACAGTTATAAGTGTACAAGGAGTATAGTAGAGGGCTGAGGACACAGCCTTGTGGGGCACTGGTGTTGTGGATGATTGTGGAGGAGGTGTTGTTGCCTATCCTTACTGATTGCAGTGGGTTAGGAAGTCGAGGATCCAGTCACAGAGGGAGGAACCGAGCCTCAGGCCACATAGTTTGGAGATGAGGGCCGTGATTCTCCCATCCTGCTGCTAATTTCTGAGCCCAGTGGGCCGAGAGAATCTCATGGCGGGTGATCCATGGGACTCGCACATGCATTCCCACCCAGTACCGGATTTCTGGTGGCATCTACTCTGCGCCGGTAATCGGCAGGGAGGGTCAGAAGTAATTTAAATACTTAAACTAAAGTCTCCAGGCCCGCTAGCATCTCCTCCTGCCCCTCCCCGCTTGCAACTCTTCCACCCCCCGCTAGTATCTCCCCCACCTCCCCTACCCCCGCTAATATCTCCTCCCGTCCCGTTAGTATCTCCCCACACCCCGCTAGTACCTGCCCCGCTAGTATCTCCCCCACCTCCCCTCCCCTTGCTAGTATCTCCTCCCACCCCGTATCTCCCCCAACCTCCCCCCCGCTAGTATCTCCAGCTGCCCCGCTAGTATCTCCCCCACACCTCATCCACTAGTATCTCCCCCAACCCTCGCTAGTATCTCCCCCACACCCCCGCTAGTATCTCCCCCACCTCCCCTCCCCCCGCTAGTATCTCCTCCCACCCCGTGAGTATCTCCCCCACCCCCCCTGCTAGTATCTCCCCCACACCCCCGCTAGTATCTCCCCCACCTCCCCTCCCCCCGCTAGTATCTCCTCCCACCCCGTGAGTATCTCCCCCACCCCCCCTGCTAGTATCTCCCCCACACCCCCGCTAGTATCTCCCCCACACCCCCGCTAGTATCTCCCCCACACCCCCGCTAGTATCTCCCCACACCCCCGCTGGTATCTCCCCACCCCTCATCCACTAGTATCTCCCCCAACCCTCGCTAGTATCTCCCCCGCTAGTATCTCCCCCACACCCCTTCCCCCTGCTAGTATCTCCTCCTGCCCCGCTCGTATCTCCCCCACACCCCCGCTAGTATCTCCCCCACCCCCCGCTAGTATCTCCCTCACCCCCTCCCCCACTAGTATCTCCCCCAACCCTCGCTAGTATCTCCCCCACCCCCCGCTAGTATCTCCCCCACCCCCCTCCCCCCGCTAGTATCTTCTTCCCCCGCCAGAACAGTTCAACAGCAGTGAAGAATTTTTTTCATCAAGAAGGTGGCCTGAGGGGTGAAAGGGATACTGGGAAAGAGCAATCCATCTGTGAAGGAGTGAAATTTTAAAAGTTTAAATAAAGGTTGAAAGGAAGAGCTGTGTGTTCCCGCCTAAACCACAAAAGCACAGGAAAAGCACAGGGAGAGAGAACTGGCAGCTGCTGACAGCTTCAGAAAAAGATGACAGTCTTTAAACAGTAATGCATTTAACCCTAACCCTAACCCACTTTACTACCACAGGAGAAACAGAGGGCAATTGACAGGAAAATTGGAGAAGACTCCAAATAGAGGGCAACTCTCTAACACAGTCCATAAGTAATGCAAGACGCCAGAGGAGGCAATAAGCCCTCAGAGGAGAGGTAGGAGAAGGTCCCAGAAGGAGGGCACCGACAGACACTGGAAGGAGGGCACTGACAGACACTGGAAGGAGGGCACTGACAGACACTGGAAGGAGGGCACTGACAGACACTGGAAGGAGGGCACTGACAGACACTGGAAGGAGGGCACTGAGAGACATTGGGAGGAGGGCACTGAGAGACATTGGGAGGAGGGCACTGAGAGACACTGGGAGGAGGGCACTGACAGACACTGGGAGGAGGGCACTGAGAGACACTGGGAGGAGGGCACTGACAGACACTGGGACATAAGAACATAAGAAATAGGAGCAGGAGTAGGCCATCTAGCCCCTCGAGCCTGCCCCGCCATTCAATAAGATCATGGCTGATCTGATAGTGGTTTAGTTCCACTTACCCACCCGCTCCCCATAACCCTTAATTCCCTTATTGATCAGAAATCTATCTACCTGTGACTTAAACATATTTAACGAGGTAGCCTCCACTGCTTCACTGGGCAGAGAATTCCAGAGATTCACTATCCTCTGAGAGAAGAAGTTCCTCCTCAACTCTGTTCTAAACTGACTCCCTCTTATTTTGCAACCGTGTCCTCTAGTTCTTGTTTCTTTCTAAGTGGAAAGAATCACTCTACCTCTACCCTGTCTAGCCCCTTCATTATCTTATATGCCTCTATAAGTTCTCCCCTCAGCCTTCTAAACTCCAACGAATACAGGCCCAATCTACTCAATCTCTCCTCATAAGCTAACCCCCTCATCTCCGGTATCAACCTGGTGAACCTTCTCTGTACTCCCTCCAAGGCCAATATATCCTTTTGCAAATAAGGGAACCAAAATTGCACACAGTACTCTCGCTGCGGCCTCACCAGTACCTTGTACAATTGCAGCAAGACCTCCCTGCTTTTATACTCCATCCCCTTCGCGATAAAGGCCAACATTCCATTTACCTTCTTGATCACCTGCTGCACCTGCAAACTGAGTTTTTGCAATTCATGCACAAGGACCCCCAGATCCCTCTGCACAGTAGCATGTTGTAATTTTTCACCATTTAAATAATAGTCCATTTTACTATTATTCCTTCCAAAGCGGATAACCTCACACGCGTCAACGTTATACTCCATCTGCCAGATCCTCGCCCACTCACTTAGCCTATCCAAATCTCTCTGCAGACTTTCTGCATCCTCCACGTAATTCGCTATCCCACTCATCTTTGTGTCATCTGCAAACTTTGTTACCCTACACTCGGTTCCCTCCTCCAGATCGTCTATGTAAATGGTAAATAGTTGAGGCCCCAGCACCGATCCCTGCACCGATCCACTAGTCACCAACTGCCAAGCAGAAAAGCACCCATTTATTCCAACTCTCTGCTTCCTGTAAGATAGCCAATCCTCAATCCACGCTAACACTTTACGCCCAACTCCGTGTACCCCAATCTTCTGCAGCAACCTTTTGTGAGGCACCTTATCGAATGCCTTCTGGAAATCTAAAAACACCACATCCACCGGTTCCCCTCTGTCAACCGCACTCGTTACATCTTCATATAAATCCAGTAAATTTGTCAAACACGACTTTCCCTTGATGAATCCATGCTGCGTCTGCTTGATCGAACCATTTTTTTCCAGGTGTCCTGCTATTTCTTCTTTAATGATGGATTCCAGCAATTTCCCAACTACGGACGTTAAGCTAACCGGCCTGTAGTTACCCGCCTTTTGTCTACCTCCTTTTTTAAACAGTGGCGTCACATTAGCTGTTTTCCAATCAGCCGGCACTTCCCAAGAGTCCAGAGAAGTTTGATAAATTACAACCAACGCATCTGCTATTACTTCTGCCATTTCTTTCAGTACCCTGGGATGCATTCCATCCGGGCCCGGGGACTTGTCTACCTTTAGTCCCATTGGCCTACGAAGCACTACCTCTTTAGTAATAGTAATCGTTTTAAGGACCTCACCCCCAACAGTCCCACAACCGTCAATTTTCGGTAAGCTATTTGTGTCCTCCACTGTGAAGACCGACACAAAAAACTTGTTTAAGGCCTCGGCCATTTCCTCGTTTCCCATTATTAAATCCCCCTTCTCGTCTTCTAAGGGCCCAACATTTACTTTAGCTACTCTTTTCCTTTTTATATATTTGTAAAATCTTTTACTATCAGTTTTTATATTTTGTGCTAGTTTAGTTTCATAATCTATCTTTCCTTTCTTTATCACTTTCTGAGTAGATCTTTGTTGCTTTTTAAAGCTTTCCCAATCTTCTAATTCCCCACTAGTTTTGGCCACTCTGTACGCATCGCTTTTTAATTTAATACTCTCCTTTATTTCCTTAGTTATCCACGGCTGGTTATCCCGTTTCTTACATTCCTTCTTTATCCCAGGAATATATTTTTGCTGAGTACTGAAAAGAATCGCCTTAAAAATCCGCCACTGTTGCTCAGTTGTCCTACCAACTAGTCTGCGCTCCCAGTCTACATTAGCCAATTCTGCCCTCATCCTATTGTACTCCCCTCTGTTCAAGCAGAGGACACTGGTTTGGGACCCTAATTTCTCACCCTTCATTTGTATTAGAAATGCAGGGAGGAGGGCACTGACAGACACTGGGAGGTCACTGACAGACACTGGGAGGAGGGCACTGAGAGACACTGGGAGGGCACTGACAGACACTGGAAGGAGGGCACTGAGAGACACTGGGAGGTCACTGACAGACACTGGGAGGAGGGCACTGACAGACACTGGGAGGAGGGCACTGACAGACACTGGGAGGAGGGCACTGACAGACACTGGGAGGAGGGCACTGACAGACACTGGGAGGAGGGCACTGACAGACACTGGGAGGAGGGCACTGACAGACACTGGGAGGTCACTGACAGACACTGGGAGGAGGGCACTGACAGACACTGGGAGAGCACTGACAGACACTGGGAGGAGGGCACTGACAGACACTGGGAGGAGGGCACTGACAGACACTGGGAGGAGGGCACTGACAGACACTGGGAGGTCACTGACAGACACTGGGAGGAGGGCACTGACAGACACTGGGAGAGCACTGACAGACACTGGGAGGAGGGCACTGACATAGACACTGGGAGGAGGGCACTGACAGACACTGGGAGGAGGGCACTGACAGACACTGGGAGGTCACTGACAGACACTGGGAGGAGGGCACTAACAGACACTGGGAGGGCACTGACAGACACTGGGAGGAGGGCACTGACAGACACTGGGAGGAGGGCACTGACAGACATTGGGAGGTGGGCAACATGATAATAAATGACTAAATGAAGTGCAACAAGTGAATTGCAGAATGGGAACAAGACAACAATTCTCCAGAGAAAGATCCAACTATCATTGAAGCTCATACAAACATGGAAACAGGAGTAGGCCATTCGGCCCTTCGAGCCTGCTCTGCCATTCATCTCGATCATGGCTAATCATAGAATTCAATATTCTGAACATCCCCTTCCCCCCATATCCCTCACTCCCTTTAGCCCCCAAGAGCTATATCTAATTTCTTCTTGAAATCACACAAAGTTTTGGCCTCCACAACTTTCTGTGATAGTGAATTCAACACATTCACCACACTCTGGATGAAGAAATTTTTCCTTACTCAGTTTCAAAAGGTTTTACCCATTATCCTCAAACTATGACGCCTAGTTTTGGACTCCCCCACCATTGGGAACATTTTTTCTGAATCAACCCTGTCTAACCCTGTTAGAATTTTGTAAGTTTCTATGAGATCCCCTTTCATTCTTCTAAACTCCAGCGAATATAGTCCTGAGTGACTAGTCTCTCCTCATATGACAGACCTGCCATCCCAGGAATCAGCCTGGCAAACCTTTGCTATACTCCCTCAATAGCAAGGACAATCCTTCCTCAGATGAGGACATTGCATTTGCATTTTGGTGGGAATAATGTAGGGAGGAGCTACACGATAAATGGAAGAACCATAAAGGGTGTAGAGACGCAGAGGGACCTGGGTGTGCAAGTCCACAGATCTTTGAAGGTGACGTCACAGGTGGAGAAGGTGGTGAAGAAGGCATATGGCATGCTTGCCTTTATAGGACGGGGCATAGAGTATAAAAGTTGGGGTCTGATGTTGCAGATGTATAGAACGTTGGTTCGGCCGCATTTGGAATACTGCGTCCAGTTCTGGTCGCCACACTACCAGAAGGACGTGGAGGCTTTGGAGAGAGTACAGAGGAGGTTTACCAGGATGTTGCCTGGTATAGAGGGGCTTGGTTATGAGGAGAGATTGGGGAAACTGGGGTTGTTCTCCTTGGAAAGACGGAGGATGAGGGGAGACTTAATAGAGGTGTATAAAATTATGAAAGGCATAGATAGGGTGAACGGTGGGAAGCTTTTCCCCGGGTCAGTGGTGACGTTCACGAGGGGTCATAGGTTCAAGGTGAAGGGGGGGAGGTTTAACACAGATATCAGAAGGACATATTTTACACAGAGGGTCGTGGGGGCCTGGAATGGGTTGCCGGGCAAGGTGGTGGAGGCGGACACACTGGGAACGTTTAAGACTTATCTAGACAGCTATATGAATGGAGTGGGAATGGAGGGATACAAAAGAGTGGTCTAGTTTGGACCAGGGAGCGGCGCGGGCTAATTGTTCTTTGTTTCTCGTTTCAAGGCTTCATTCTATGATCATCTTGCTGGTGCCAGTACAGAGCGAGACTGCGGATAGTTGGGAACCTGTCTCGGGGGCAGGGAATTCATATGGTGTTCGTGGAAGTGGAAATGAATAGGGTTGGGAAGCATTTTCCGATCAGGGCCAGTGTGATCTCCTGGACTCGTTTCGATCGCCTCAGGGGGTCGGAGAGGAATTTCCCAGATTTTTTTTTCCCCATATTGGCCCTGGGGTTTTCACTCTGGGTTTTCGCCTCTCCCTGGAGATCACATGGTCTGGAATGGGGGGGTAGGGGTGAGTTAATAGGTTGTGATGAACAAAGCATCATAGCTGTGAGGGACAGCTCGGGGATAGGATATTAGTATGTAGATAGGCTGGAAAATTGGGCGGGGATCCTGGATTCAGGATTCAATCCTGGACCGGGGAGCGGCGCAGGCTTGGAGGGCCGAAGGGCCTGTTCCTGTGCTGTATTGTTCTTTGTTCTTTGTTGACACCAAAACTGCACACAATATTCCAGGTGTGGCCTCACAAACGCCCTGTATACAATTGCAGCAAAACATCCCTATCCCTATACTCAGATCCTCTCGCTATAAAGGCCAACATACCATTTGCCTTCTTTACTGCCTGCTGTACCTGCGCGCTTACTTTCAATGAGGACACCAAGGTCTCACCTTGCTCAATTTACTCCCATTCAAATAATAATCTGCCTTCCTATTATTGCTACCAAAGTGGATAACCTCTCATTTATCCACATTATACTACACCTGCCATGCAGATGCCCACACACTCAGTCTGTCCAAATCACGCTGAAGCATCTCTGCATCCTCCTCACAGCTCACCCTCCCACCCAACTTTGTGCCATCTGCAAATTTGGAGATAATACATTTTCTCTCACCCAAATCATTAATATACACTGTGAATAGCTGAGGTCCCAGCACTAATCCCTGTGGTATCCCACTAGTCACTGCCTGCCATTCGGAAAAATACCCATTTATTCCTATTCTTTGTTTCCTTTCTGCCAAGCATCGAGTCAGAGAGGTTCACAGCATGGCAAGGCCTTTCAGACGTTGCTGTTGGGGGCAGGGGAGCATAACAGAACTCAATTCTGCTGGCCCGACTGTAGATACGGGACTGGGAAGTTCAAGTAAGGTTATTCTGGGTCAACTTCTGCAGCTGTTCTACATTCAGCAACTTGTGGCTGGGAAAGTTTTGAGGAACTGATGCCTTCTCCTGAAGGCTCAGCCAAACAAATACCTGTTGAGAGTGGGTGTGGATTTCACCACGGGCCTTAGAACACCCAGAACAATCAGGCAATTAATCCCAAAGAGAATGTATTATTTTACATGGATAACTTGATAATTCCTTTTTAAAGTCTTGTCGTCACAGACCCGGCCAATTTATGTTCGCTGCAGTAATAGCTTGAAGTGGGTCTGGACTACTTTGACACAAAAACAGAAAATGCTGGAAAATCTCAGCAGGTCTGACAGTGTCTGTGGAAAACCAATGCTTCGAGTCTAGCTGACCCTTTGTCAGAGCTTTTATCCGGCCTACTTTGATTTATTTGGAAGTTTATATTCTGGAGGCTTCATCGACATCAATTCCTTGCCATTTTTCCATTTCTCCAATCCTGAAATGACCTGTTCCTGTTTTCTTGCCCTTTCTCTTTAAGGTGTTGCAGGCCTGTACTTAATGGCTGCTCCCCAGATATTTTACCCTCTTAAATGTTTAGCTGCCAATAAACAGCATGGCTTGTGCCAGTATATCATTTGTTCAACACTAATGGAGTCCAATCATCAAAATTGATTGAGTCTGTTGCCTTCTTGATCTGCACTTTGCACCAAAATAAATATCTCATTAATTAAAGCAACATGGAAGATGTCTCTCTTTGTGAAATCCATTTGCTTTGTCACAGTAAACCGACTTCATACTGACATACCAAGCTTCAGAGAGACATTTCACTCAGTGATTTCTTGCAAACATGGCAAGTTATAAATAGATACAATTTATTTTCACATATTAATCGGCATTTTTCTGAAATTACTGGAATGAAAGTAAAATTATGCAGATGAACTAAACTTTGTTTAAAAGTAACACAAAGTGAACGAGGTGTGAGACAATTCACAAAACCAGTGGCACACTGAAGAGATTGGTGGGAAAATCTCAATCCCATCTGACCATCAAGGTCAGATTACTTGGTATGATGTGGAATTGCCGGTGTTGGACTGGGGCAGGCACAATAAGTAGTCTCACAACATCAGGTTAAAGTCCAACCAAAGTGCTACCAAATAAACTTGTTGGACTTTAACCTGCTGTTGTGAGACTACTTACTGAGATTACTCGGGATACCACAGAATGTAAGAGATAATCAACAAAGACAAAACAGTGGTGGGCAAATCAAAGGCAGGGGACTCCATATCAGGTTATACTTTCACATTTCATTGTAGTTAATGAAGTAATGGCAAATATCACAAAGCTATCTGCTGTAAACCATTTCACCTCTTTGTCAGAATAGAGGAGACTGGAGCAGTAAATGGTAGGAGAAAACAATCTGAAATATGTTGACAAGTCATCACCAACATAACATCTGCAATTTCATCTCTAGTTTAGGGGAGATTGTTGAAGTAAGATGAATGTTTTAAATCAACAATTCAATTCAACTCAATTCAGAAATACTGACAATTCATTGCCACCTGCCAGGTAATGCAGAGAATGATAAAAATGGTGAATACTGTTGATCTCCTTACCTCCTTCAGGCTTGGGTGATCCTTCCGACATCACCTTCCTTATGGCAAGCTGGCTTTGGTCTTTGTTCTCATTTGCTAGTGAAGGCAGATTGTCAGACTGAGTTCTTTGAATAGGGACGCCTGCAATGCTGTGTCTGTGCTTCTTGGCATGATTCTGAGCCTGACCGCTTTTATGTGCTGTGGCAGTGTGGGTGAAATGGAAACCCAGAGTATGTATCCTCAGATGGAACCAGCTTAAGTGTTTTTCATGCAAACAGAAGTGTTCTATTTAAATAAGTTGTGTAAACACCAAAAAGAGACACATCATGCAAAGCATTAAGGAGTCAAAACTGGCCAGTTCCTTTGCCAAGACTTGATTACACTTAATTTGGCCAAAAATTACTGTGATGTGGAAAGTTGACCACAAGAATCCCACAGACAGAATTCAGAGCTGTAAACAATAATACAGTCAAAAAGCATTCTTAAAAACTCTGGTGGAATGGAACCTTATTTTTCTATGAACTCAGTCTGTAGGTCCTGTAATTAAGTGTATTATAGAGCATAATGATGATCTGATTTTAATGATGACTCCTGTGCAGTAGAAGTGGAGTTTTTAAACTACTGATGATATCTGTACATGTAATGAATTAATTATACAATGCTAACCTGCAAGCGGTATAATGAATAAAAACAGATAATTTAATGCTGTGAATCTGTTATTAAGGATCATGTTTGAATAGTGGGATCCATATTTTCATCATATGAATTCCATTCTACAACTGGCCATAATAATAGGAAAGCGTACACCCGGCCTGCCTTGTTTTAGAATGCAGCTGTGCTTTTCTCGATTTATACATAAACATGAAGCATAATAAACACGATTTGGATGAACAAATAATCACAGAGATATAACGATACATTTCAGTGGAATGATATGTTAAGCTTTGGTTTTTTTTTGTGGAGCAATGTAATTAACAGTGTTGGGGTCTGCACCATCACTAAGACCCCCCATTGCCAACATTCCACTTCCCCACCTCATCTCATTGCTACACCCATTCCATTTGTTATCTTGAACCTGATTGTCCTAATGTGTTCATGGCCGGCCTCACATTCACAACACCCTGTTCGCCCATCACCTCTGTGCTTGATTGACTCTCAGATAGGAAACATTTTGATTTTAAAATTCTCATCCTCATTTTGAAATCCTTCCATGGCCTCAACGCTCCCTATCTCTGTAACCTCCTCCATCCCCTACACCCCTCCCTGTCTCTGAAACCTCCTCCAGCCCCACACTCCTCCCTATTTCTGTAACCTCCTCCAGCCCCACACTCCTCCCTATTTCTGTAACCTCCTCCAGCCCTTACACCCCTCCCTATCTCTGTAACCTCCACCAGCCCCACACCCCTCCCTATCTCTGTAACCTCCACCAGCCCCACACCCCTCCCTATCTCTGTAACCTCCTCCAGCCCCCCACAATCCTCCCTATCTCTGCAATCTCCTCCAGCCCCTCTCACAATCCTCCCTATCTCTGTAACCTCCTCCAGCCCCCCACAACCCTCCTTATTTCTGTAACCTCCTCCAGCCCTTACACCCCTCCCGATCTCCGTAACCTCCTCCACCCCGACAACCCTCCCTATCTCTGTAATCTCCTCCAGCCCCTACACCCCTCCCTATCTCCGTAACCTCCTCCACCCCCACAACCCTCCCTATCTCTGTAATCTCCTCCAGCCCCTACACCCCTCCCTAGCTCTGTAACCTCCTCCAGCCCCAACAACCCTCCCTATCTCTGTAATTTCCTCCTGCCCCCCCCCACAACCCTCACTATCTCTGTAATCTCCTCCATCCCCTACACTCCCTCCCTATCTCTGTAACCTTCTCCAGCACCTATACCCCTTCCTATCTCTGTAACCTCCTCCAGCCCCTACACCCTTTCCATCTCTGTAACCACCTCCAGCCCCAACACCCCTCCCTATCTCTGTAACCTCCTCCAGCCCCACAAACCTCCCTATCTCTGTAACCTCCTCCAGCCCCCCACAACCCTCCCTATCTCTGTAACCTCCTCCAGCCCCACAAACCTCCCTATCTCTGTAACCTCCTCCAGCCCCACAAACCTCCCTATCTCTGCAACCTCCTCCAGCCCCACAACCCTCCCTATCTCTGTAACCTCCTCCAGCCCCACAAACCTCCCTATCTCTGTAACCTCCTCCAGCCCCCCACAACCCTCCCTATCTCTGTAACCTCCTCCAGCCCCACAAACCTCCCTATCTCTGTAACCTCCTCCAGCCCCACAAACCTCCCTATCTCTGCAACCTCCTCCAGCCTCACAACCCTCTAAATTATCTGCACCTCTCTAACTCCGTTCACTGGAGCATTCCTGATCTTAATTGCTCCCTCATTGTTGGCCAGGCTCTGAAATGCCCTCCCCATGCCTCATCTACTCACCTCGCTTTTCCTTACAGTAATCATTGAAACATATCTCTTTGGCTAAATATTTGGTCATACAAAGAACAAACAAAGAACAAAGAACAGTACAGCACAGGAAACAGGCCCTTCGGCCCTTCAAGTCTGTGCCGCTCCTTGGTCCAACTAGACCAATCGTTTGTATCCCTCCATTTCCAGGCTGCTCATGTGACTATCCAGGTAAGTCTTAAACGATGTCAGCGTGCCTGCCTCCACCACCCTACTTGGCAGCGTATTCCAGGCCCCCATCACCCTCTGTGTAAAAAATGTCCCTCTGATATCTGAGTTATACTTCGCCCCTCTCAGCTTGAGCCCGTGACCCCTCATGATCGTCACCTCCGACCTGGGAAAAAGCTTCCCACTGTTCACCCTATCTATATCCTTCATAATCTTGTATACCTCTATTAGATCTCCCCTCATTCTCCGTCTTTCCAAGGAGAATAACCCCAGTCTACCCAATCTCTCCTCATAGCTAAGACCCTCCATACCAGGCAACATCCTGGTAAACCTTCTCTGCACTCTCTCCCAATATTAAGTGTCTGTGTGTCCTACCTTGCTTTCTAATGCTCCTGTGAAGCACTTTGGGATGCCTTATTACATTAATGGCGCTATATAATTGCAAATTGTTGTTATCCACAGTATTATTTTTTAAATAGATTTGTGTTGCATTGGTCATACATACACAAGGTACTGCAGAACGTTTCGCTAATCCTACATTTACTGATAATGCACACCATCATGCATGTTCTGTTAGTTTTGTCTTTTTCTTCCAGCACTAACGGACTGGAGCCAAAACTGTGGAAGCTCTGCTTTGACATAGAATAACTTATAATATCCACAATTAATTTAAGAAACTAGGTTCATATCACACACAGCCTAAAAAAAAGCTTAGGCTTGTTTTCTGAACGAGATTTTTAAACAAAAAAAGACAAATTGGTCATTTTTCCTCGAGATTTGTTTCCAAGATGAATTATAGAATTTAATTAAAAGTGCTTTTATGAACAGACCAACTGGATCACTCCAACTGTATCAAGAAGGTCTGTTTTATTTGGCAGGGAATTAGCCAATTAAGTCAAATGCACAGCTGTAAGTATTATGTAAGGTGAACTGTTGCTTTTATTAAGATTTATCTTTTAAGGTACTGTCAACCCATTCACCTTTCCATCACACACTGCAAATTCTCAAAGCTCTGCATAATTTGTGCTTATTTGAGTTTGATCTGTATGAGCTAAACTTTTAAAACTAATTTAAAAATGCTTTTAATGATTATTATACATGCCATCCCATGTAATTATAGGATGTGGGTTCATGTGTACAGTTGCCAGCACAGGATCTTCTGGTCCTCTGTGGTAACAGGAAATAAGAGAGAGAGAGAGCAACTTCAGTGTAAGAATCATGGGCAGTTCTTGGCCACCCCTTTGCTCAGAATGTCACTTCCAGTGGTCTGGTAGCAGGTCACCTGATTAGCATGTGACTGGAAACATTCAAGGGCAAGGAGAAAATAACATGATTAAAATTAAGCTAAGGGGGTGCATTAACCAAAAGAATGACTAACAGATATGATCGTGATGACCAACAAAAGCAATGAAACATTGGTGTATAGGTTTGTGTTACCCACATGGTATTTAGTTCAAATCCAGAGAGACACAACATATTGTGTGGGTGAAGGGGCTCACGGTACAGGAACAGCCAGTTTCACTGCCTTATCCCAAATTAAAATCACCGTTATAGGAAAGTGATCAGTGATATATAAATACAACAACACAAAGAGGGGCCGACTACGTACAGTGAGCAAATGGTGCAAACAGTGAGAGAGAACGGAAGAAAACTGGAGTGAGAGAGATTCGGAAAGTTAAGGGAGCGAAGACAAAAGGCAACAGATGAACGTTAAGCTGCCATGCTGAGGAAGTTATTGGCGTCGTTTACTTGGCTGCAGTCTGAGCTGCTGCACGGCTGCTTCCGCTGCAGCAATGGCTGCCCCAGCATCTTCCAGGTGGGTCTGAGTCACACTGCTTTTGCTTTGACTTCGAGATGGTCCATGAGAACGTAAATGTCCTTCTGAAGATGATTTTGAGCTCACGGGACTGCTCTGGGATTTCTCAATGGTGGCTACATGCATCTCTGGGAAAACAAACATTGGTGATCAGATAATTCAGCTGTTAGTTATTTCAAACCATTTATTTTCTGCTTTCCAGTCATCACACAGTTCATCCCTGACAGTAACTAGAGTTAACGTTACTCTCAAACAGAAATATGAAAGTGGTCTGTGAGATGGGCCTTTCTCCAGTACATCTGCCTTCTTTACAGGGAAAAGCAGTTCATGATTTCAGACTCAAAGCATCACTCAGGTCAAACAGACATCAGGGAATAGATCTGTGGCTTCACTCTCTGGGCAGTAAGTTAGTGAAGCAGATCTATCCTTTGTCTGATATTTATGAAATCCCCATCAACATGCAAAGATTGTAAGCTTCTAATGCCAATAAATCTTGGTGCTCAGATTGAGGATTCATCCAGCTAAGGTCAGATTTTAGACACAAAAAATTCAAACAGGTCAAATCAATAATTAAGGAACAGTAAGCACCATTGGACCAGAGCTCTGAGGTTCAATTGCTAATTCTCAAAGATTACATGCAACCTGTGCATCACCATTCAACCATGTTATATATTTAAGTGGTTGCATGATTGCTTTGAGTGCCAGCCTTTTTACAGGCTCCTGTTTAGTTTCATTTTTCACTGGGTACCAGCAACAGCTCCTGCAATAAACATCTTGTTGTTACTTTGACTCTCTGTGTGCAAACCACATCTTTTATTTTTGTTTAAAGCCCACAACGCTGAACATAAATAGCAAATTACAAAAAGAAAACTGGTGATGAGTGGGAGGATGTTTAATTGAGAAAAGGTCCAAAGTAGAACAAAGAATGCAATGCGTCCTCACATATCAAATATCAGAAGACTGGGGAAAACTAACAGAATTAAAAACTGAAGTGTCAGCAAAGGAAGACCAGGTAAGAGAAAGAATGGGAAAAAAATTGTATTTCTTAAAGATTGGGTAGACTCCTCTAAGTTGCAGGGTCCACACATGTATCGTAGTGTGTAGCAGCAGAACGGAAGACTTACTGCACAAAAACGATGGAAGTTCTCTGTGGGATTTTAAAAGAGGGTCTTTTCCCAATAAGAGAAGACTGAGGTTCCAGACATCTGGAATATTTAACAAAGAAGGGATGCATTGCTGTCTGTGGGTAATTTGAAAAGAAAATACATCAAGTCAACAGTATCTAGGGCAAAAAAAGGAGTACTGGGACGACAATAACGAATTATATATAGAAGCAAACTCAAGTTGCTGTGCCTGCAAGAGAAATGCTGGATCAATTAAGATCCATGTGTCCTTTCAATGAAGAAAATGAATCATGGAGTTCGTATGCAGAGCATTTTCTGTACTTTGTACAAGCGAATAAGGTTGCAGATGAGTTACTCATACCAGCTTTTCTTAGTAAAATAGGAAGTAAAATCTTCAATTTGATCCAAAATTTGGTTCATCAACAAGGCCAGGAACCAAAATTTATAATGACTTGACAAAGATTCTTGAAGAGCATTACTCTCCAAAGCCATAGATCATCACAGAACGGTTCAGGTTCCACTGATGGAATAGAATGGATTGCAAAAGCATTGCTCAGAAGGCTGGCACAACACTGAGATGGTGAATCATTCGAAGATCATCTAGTTTGTGGACTCCAAAATGAGGCTATCCAAAGAAGATTGCTTCCTGAAGTTAAAAGACAGCAGTAGAAATCACAGTGTTGATGAACTGGCTGCTAAAAAAGCCTCATAATTTGGTGCAGGAATGAATATCCACAAGTTGGGAACTGCCCATAGGAAAATAAAACAGCAACAAGCATGTCACAGATGTGGCAACAGGTCCATTCAGAGAATGAATGCTGGAGCAAGAATAGTCAATGCAAGAATTGTGGCAAAATGGATCACATAGCAAGAGCTAGATGGGTGAGACCATCGAGAAGAATATTCAGGAGAAGAATCTGGTACCTTCAACAAGAAGAACACGTTGCGTTCTATGAAATGAATTTACAACTGTGAAGAATCGAACGTCCATAAACATGATGAAGAGTTCCAACTGAATGTCTTATCCATGCAGGACAAATCACATAGATTCTGAGTAAAGACAAAGTTCAGAGGACAACTTTGTATTGGAGGTGTTGGCAGCCTTAAAAGTGGATAAATCTCTAGGTCCAGATGAACTGTGCCCCAGGCTGCTGTGGGAGGCAAGGGAGGAGATTGCAGGGGCTCTGACCCAAATTTTCAATTCCTGTCTGGCCATGGGGTAAACACAGTAAGATGTCTCACAACACCAGGTTAAAGTCCAACAGGTTTATTTGGTAGCACAAGCCACAAGCTTTTGGAGCACTGCCCCTTCATCAGGTGAGTGGGAGTTCTGTTCACAAACAGGGCATATAAAGACACAAACTCAATTTACAAAATAATGGTTGGAATGCGAGTCTTTACAGGTAATCAAGTCTTAAAGGTACAGACAATGTGAGTGGAGAGAGCGTTAAGCACAGGTTAAAGAGATGTGTATTGTCTCCAGACGGGACAGTTAATGAGATTTTGCAAGTCCAGGCAAGTCGTGGGGGTCTCACTAGGTCTCACTAAATCTCACTAACTGTCCTGGCTAGAGACTAAACACATCTCTTTAACCTGTGCTTAACCCTCTCTCCACTCACATTGCCTGTACCTTTAAGACTTGATCACCTGTAAAGACTCACATTCCTGTAAACTGAGTTTGTAAATTGAGTTTGTATCTAAATATGCCCTGTTTGTGAACAGAACTCCCACTCACCCTGATGAAGGGGCAGTGCTCCGAAAGCTTGTGGATGTGCTACCAAATAAACCTGTTGGACTTTAACCTGGTGATGTGAAACTTCTTACTGTGCTTACCCCAGTCCAACACCGGCATCTCCACATCATGGGGGAGACACCAGATGTCTGGAGAACAGCTAATGTGGTTCCGCTATTTAAGAAGGGTTTTGGAGAAAAACCAGGGAACTACAGACCAATGAGTCTCATGTCAGTGGTTGGGAAACTATTGGAGAAACTTCTGAAGTAGAGCATCTCTCTCCATTGGAAAGTCAAAGCTTGATCAGGGATAGTCAGCATGGCTTCATCAGAGGGAGGTCATGCCTAACAAATCTGATTGAATTTTTTGAGGAGGTGCCCAAGTGTGTAGATAAGGGTCGTGCAGTCGATGTAGTTTATATGGATTTCAGCAAAGCCTTTGACAAGGTCCTACATGGGAGACTTGTAAAGAAGATAAATTCACATGGGATACAGGGTAATTTGACAAAGTGGATTCAAAATTGGCTCAGTTGTAGGAGACAGAGGGTGATCGAAGGCTGCTTTAGGCTACTTTAGTGACTGGAAGCCAGTGTCCAGAGACATAACACAGGGATCCGTGTTGAGTCCCCTATTTTTATGTCATTTATATAAGCGACATAGATAACTATGTGGGAGGTTGGATTAGTAGGTTTGTGAGTGACACAAAGATTGGCCGGGTGGTTAACTGTGAGGCGGAGTGTCTTGGGCTACAAGAAGATATTGACGGAATAGTCAAATGGGCAGATAAGTGGCAGATGGAATTTAACCCTGAAAAGTATGAAGTGATACACTTTGGAAGGAGTAATTTGACAAGAAAGTACTCAATGAATGGATTGACATGAGGAAGTTCTGTGAAACAAAGGGACTTTGGCATGTTTGTCCACCGATCTCTGTAGACAGGAGGGCATGTTAGTAGGGTGGTGAAAAAGGCATACGGGACACTTTCCTTTATCAATTGAGGCATAGATTACAAAAGCAGGGATGTCATTTTGGAGTTGTATAGAACTTTGGTGAGGCCACAGCTGGAGTATTGTGTGCAGTTCTGGTCACCGCAGTCCGAAAGACGCGCTGGTTAGGTGCATTGGCCTGCTAAATTGGTTGGTAAATTGATGGAAAAGGTCCTTAGGGATGGGATTTACGACCATTTAGAAAGATGCAGATTAATCCGGGATAGTCAGCACGGATTCGTGAAGGGCAAGTCGTGCCTCACAAATTTGATTGAATTTTTTGAGGAGGTAACCAAGTGTGTTGATGAAGGTAGGGCAGTTGATGTCATATACATGGATTTTAGTAAGGCGTTTGATAAGGTCCCCCATGGTCGGCTTATGATGAAAGTAAGGAGGTGTGGGATAGAGGGAAAGTTGGCCGATTGGATAGGTAACTGGCTATCTGATCGAAGACAGAGGGTGGTGGTGGATGGAAAATTTTCAGACTGGAGGCAGGTTGCTAGCGGAGTGCCACAGGGATCAGTGCTTGGTCCTCTGCTCTTTGTGATTTTTATTAATGATTTAGAGGAGGGGGCTGAAGGGTGGATCAGTAAATTTGCTGATGACACCAAAATTGGTGGAGTAGTGGATGAGGTGGAGGGCGTTTGTAGGCTGCAAAGAGACACAGATAGGATGCAAAGCTGGGCTGAAAAATGGCAAATGGAGTTTAACCCTGATAAATGTGAGGTGATTCATTTTGGTAGGACTAATTTAAATGTGGATTACAGGGTCAAAGGTAGGGTTCTGAAGACTGTGGAGGAACAGAGAGATCTTGGGGTCCATATCCACAGATCTCTAAAGGTTGCCACTCAAGTGGATAGAGCTGTGAAGAAGGCCTAGAGTGTGTTAGCTTTTATTAACAGGGGGTTGGAGTTTAAGAGCCGTGGGGTTATGCTGCAACTGTACAGGACCTTGGTGAGACCACATTTGGAATATTGTGTGCAGTTCTGGTCACCTCACTATAAGAAGGATGTGGAAGCGCTGGAAAGAGTGCAGAGGAGATTTACCAGGATGCTGCCTGGTTTGGAGGGTAGGTCTTTTGAGGAAAGGTTGAGGGAGTTAGGGCTGTTCTCTCTGGAGCGGAGGAGGCTGAGGGGAGACTTAATAGAGGTTTATAAAATGATGAAGGGGATAGATAGAGTGAACGTTCAAAGACTATTTCCTCGGGTGGATGGAGCTATTACAAGGGGGCATAACTATAGGGTTCATGGTGGGAGATACAGGAAGGATATCAGAGCTAGGTTCTTTACGCAGAGAGTGGTTGGTGTGTGGAATGGACTGCCTGCAGTGATAGTGGAGTCAGACACTTTAGGAACATTTAAGCGGTTATTGGATAGGCACATGGAGCACACCAGGATGATAGGGAGTGGGATAGCTTGATCTTGGTTTCAGATAAAGCTCGGCACAACATCGTGGGCCGAAGGGCCTGTTCTGTGCTGTACTGTTCTATGTTCTCTGTAAATTCTCCCTCAGTGTACCCGAACAGGCGCCGGAGTGTGGCAACTAGGGGATTTTCACAGTAACGCAGTGCAGTGTTAATGTAAAGTTACTTCTGAAAACATGTTACTCAAATTATCTAGTCAGACGATACCAATTGGCTGAAAGATCTCTGAGGCTCTTGCGACTATGTACGGGATTCTCTAATCTTGTTTGTTCCTGCCCTGCCGGTGAGTGTGGGGAATTTGGCGCTCAGCCAAAACTGCATTTACTGCAGCAGCTCCGAGGATCTCCGGGACGGGCAAGGTCAGAGGTTTCCTGCACAAACATTTGGTTACCATGGCAACTCAGAGCCAATTGCTTGGCCCCAAAACCCAAAATTGTATCTCAGAATCTTGTTTATTGCAATATTACATTTAAGACTGAAAACATTTAAAAACATGAAGGTAACTATTTCTGTCTCAGCTTGTCTTCCATTTCCCTAACAATGCTGGAACCACAAAGCATTTTCTTCGTTCTGGAATGAGGGTGCACCTCATTGGATAGGGATGCACTTTCACCTATTGGCCAGTAATCCTCCTAATTATTTTTGATAACAAATGAAAGAGAACAACTCATTCTCCTCTGAAATGGCATCAAATATATATCCATGAGATAACCAGAAGTATCATCAAAGAAAGAACTGCATTAACACTTCACAGTGTTATGGCATGGCAAATAGTAAATGTCCAGCTGTCCAAATCCCAAAGGAGGACCTGAAAGACACTGCCAAAGTGGTTTCCAATTTGTATATTATGAAGAGGTATCTGAAGTCAAGACAAGTAACCCTCAGACTACTTGTGTTAATTTTAAATATTAAATTTAAACATTAATTAATGTAAAGAAAAAATAAAATAATAGATAAAGACACAAGAAAATCTTTGCACAGTTTAAAGTTCGACCAACATTTCCCACAAGACATTGGCTTAAATAAGCTCAGAGGCAGAGTTCATCTTTAAGACAATCGTCCTTATAGATTTTCTAATCTCTAAACTTCCAATAACATTACTACCCAATGCCATGTTGCTTGCGAGGAAATCTCACACAGGCTCTCCTCTCTGAGTGTGGCTAACTGGCTTGAGCACACACTGTCTTGGTCAAGATCTTGCAGCCACATCCAACACTTTACAGTCTTGCCTTGAAGATGTTTTTTTTCTCTTTGATCTTTTACTCTATTGTTTCTACAGTCCTTTCGAAGTTTCTCTTCCCAGAATTGATCAATCCTTTTTTAAGTTACTTAATAGTACCAAGAGTTGTCAGCGGATATGACAGGGTATAGATAGATTGGAGACTTGGGCACAGAAATGGCAGATGGAATTTAATCCGGACAAATGCGAGGTGATGCATTTTGGAGAATCAAATTTAGGTGTGAATTATATTGCAAATGGCAGAACCCTGAGGAACATGAACATTCCAATAGTTTCTACAGATTGGAGGGCAGCTAATGCTATTCAATAAGTGAGGTAGAGAGAAAACAGAGAACTATAGACCAATGAGCCGAACATCAGTACTCGGGAAGTTCCGAAAGTCTATCATCAAGGATTTCATAACTCAGCATTTGGAAGGCAGTAGTATAATCAGACAAAGTCACCATGGGTTTACAAAAGGGAAGTCATGCCTGACGAATCTATTGACCATAAGACATAGGAGCAGAATTAGGCCATTTGGCCCATCGAGTCTGCTCGACCATTCAATCATGGCTGATATTTTTCTCATCCCCATTCTCCTGCCTTTTCCCCGTAACCCCTGATCTCCTTATTAATCAAGAACCTATGTATCTCTGTCTTAAAGACACTCAATGATCTGGCCTCCACAGCCTTCTGCAGCAAAGAGTTCCACAGATTCACCACTCTCTGTCTGAAGAAATTCCTCCTCATCTCTGTCTTAAAGGATCATCCCCTTAGCCTGAGGTTGTGTCCTCTGGTTCTAGTTTTTCCAGCTAGTGGAAACATCTTCTCCACGTCCACTCTATCCAGGGCTCACAGCATCCTGTAAGTTTCAATAAGATCCCTCCCCATCCTTCTAAACTCCCAACGAGTACAGATCCAGAGTCCTCAACCGTTCCTCACACTTCAAGCTCTTCATTCCAGGGATCATTCTTATGAACCTCTTCTGGACTCTATTGGAATTTTTTGAGGATGTAACTAGTAGAGTTGACTGAGGAGAACCTGTGATGTGGTTTATTTAGACTTTCAGAAGGCTTTCAACAAGGTCTCACACAACAG
The DNA here is from genome assembly GCF_964213995.1 of Mustelus asterias. Taxonomy (NCBI): domain Eukaryota; kingdom Metazoa; phylum Chordata; class Chondrichthyes; order Carcharhiniformes; family Triakidae; genus Mustelus; species Mustelus asterias. Next base: position 85,436,140 of record NC_135819.1, on the reverse strand, counting down.
ACTACTATGTAACGTTAAAGTACATGGAATTGCAGGTAATGTCTTGAGATGGATAGAAAGCTGGTTAGCAGATAGGAAGCAAAGAGTTGGCATAAATGGATCATTGTCTGATTGGCAGTCAGTGACTAGTGGGGTTCCGCAGGGATCTGTGCTAGGACCCCAACTGTTCACATTAACATATAATATATAAAATGATTTGGAAGAGGGAACTGAATGTATTATCTCCAAATCTGCAGATGATACAAAGTTGGGTGGGAGGGTGAGCTGTGAGGAGGATGCAGAGATGCTTCAGTTTGATTTAGACAGGCTGAGTGTGTGGGCATCTGCATGGCAGATACAATATAATGTGGATAAATGTGAGGTTATCGACTTTGGTAGCAATAATAGGAAGACAGATTATTATTTGAATGGGTGTAAATTGAGTGAGGTGGATACGCAACGAGACTTTGGAGCCCTTGTGCATCAGGCGCTGAAAGTAAATGCGCAGGTACAGCAGGCAGTAAAGAAGGCCTTCCTCGGATGGTGATGGCTAGCATGAGGGGACATAGCTTTAAATTGAGGGGTGAGAGATATAGGACAGATGTTAGAGGTAGGTTCTTTACTCAGAGAGTAGTAAGGGCGTAGAATGCCCTGCCTGCAGCAGTAGTGGACTCGTCAACATTAAGAGCATTCAAGTGGTTATTGGATAAACATATGGATGATATTGGAATAGTGTAGATTACAGGGGCTTTAGATTGGTTCGACTGGTCGGTGCAACATCGAGGGCCGAAGGGCCTGTACTGCGCTGTAATGTTCTATGTTCTATAGTGAGAGAATTTGAGTATAGGGATTGCGATGTTTTGCGGCAATTGAAGAATTGCAATTAAGATTACAATTTTTGATATTTGAATTTTGAATTTTTGAAGATTGCAATTAAAGAAGCCATCCCCGACAGACAAGCTCTCCGTATACACAGGATCTGCTCAGATGAGGAGGATCGCAACAGACACCTCCAGACGCTGAAAGATGCCCTCATAAGAACAGGATATGGTGCTCGACTCATCGATCGACAGTTCCGACGCGCCACAGCGAAAATCCGCACCGACCTCCTCAGAAGACAAACACGGGACACGGCGGACAGAGTACCCTTCGTCGTCCAGTACTTCCCCGGAGCGGAGAAGTTACGACATCTTCTCCAGAGCCTTCAACATGTCATTGATGAAGACGAACATCTCGCCAAGGCCATCCCCACACCCCCACTTCTTGCCTTCAAACAACTGCACAACCTCAAACAGATCATTGTCCGCAACAAACTACCCAGCCTTCAGGAGAACAGTGACCACGACACCACACAACCCTGCCACAGCAACCTCTACAAGACGTGCCGGTTCATCGTCACGGATGCCATCACGTCACATGAGAACACCATCCACCAGGTACACGGTATATACACTTGCAACTCGGCCAACGTTGTTTACCGGATACGCTGCAGGAAAGGATGTCCCGAGGCATGGTGCATTGGGGAAACTATACAGACGCTGCGACAATGGATAAATGAACACTGCACGACAATCACCAGGCAAGACTGTTCTCTTCCTGTTGGGGAACACTTCAGCGGTCACGGGCATTCGGCCGCTGATCTTCGGGTAAGCGTTCTCAAGGCGGCCTTCACGACACACGACAACGCAGAGTCGCTGAGCAGAAACTGATAGCCAAGTTCCGCACACATGAGGACGGCTTCAACCGGAATCTTGGGTTCATGTCACACTATCTGTAACCCCTACGACTTGCCTGGGCTTGCAAAATCTCACTAACTGTCCTGTCTGGAGACAATACACATCTCTTTAACCTGTGCTTAACGCTCTCTCCACTCATGTTGTCTGTACCTTTAAGACTTAATTACCCGTAAAGACTCGCATTCCAACCATTATTTTGTAAATTGAGTTTGTGTCTTTATATGCCCTGTTTATGAACAGAACTCCCACTTACCTGACGAAGGAGCAGCGCTCTGAAAGCTAGTGGCTTTTGCTACCAAATATACCTGGTGGACTTTAACCTGATGTTGTGAGACTTCTTACTGTAATTACTTTATACCAGGGATTTGGGAGCGGTGCCGGGTAACGGTAAGAGTATAAATACTTTACCCCGGGGATTTGCAGCCTACATTCCGGGTAATGGTAAGAGTATAAATACTTTACCCCGGGGATTTGCAGCCTACATTCCGGGTAACGGTAAAAGTATAAATACTTTACCCCGGGGATTCGAGGCCTCCATTCCGGGTAATGGTAAGAGTATAAATACTTTACCCCGGGGATTTGCAGCCTACATTCCGGTAAACGGTAAGAGTATAAACACTTTACCCCGGGGATTCGAGGCCTCCATTCCGGGTAATGGTAAGAGTATAAATACTTTACCCTGGGGATTTGAGGCCTCCATTCCGGGTAATGGTAAGAGTATAAATACTTTACCCCGGGGATTTGAGGCCTCCATTCCGGGTAATGGTAAGAGTATAAATACTTTACCCCGGGGATTTGAGGCCTCCATTCTGGGTAACGGTAAGAGTATAAATACTTTACCCCGGGGATTTGCAGCCTACATTCCGGGTAACGGTAAGAGTATAAATACTTTACCACAGGGATTCGCGGCCTACATTCCGGGTAACGGTAAGAGTATAAATACTTTACCCCGGGGATTTGAGGCCTCCATTCCAGGTAATGGTAAGAGTATAAATACTTTACCCCGGGGATTTGAGGCCTCCATTCTGGGTAATGGTAAGAGTATAAATACTTTACCCCGGGGATCCGAGGCCTCCATTCCGGGTAATGGTAAGAGTATAAATACTTTACCCTGGGGATTTGAGGCCTCCATTCTGGGTAATGGTAAGAGTATAAATACTTTACCCCGGGGATTTGAGGCCTCCATTCTGGGTAATGGTAAGAGTATAAATACTTTACCCCGGGGATTCGAGGCCTCCATTCCGGGTAATGGTAAGAGTATAAATACTTTACCCAGGGCATTTGCAGCCTACATTCCGGGTAACGGTAAGAGTATAAATACTTTACCCCGGGGATTCGCGGCCTACATTCCGGGTAACAGTGAGAGTATAAATACTTTACCCCAGGGATTCGCGGCCTACATTCCGGGTAACGGTAAGAGTATAAATACTTTACCCCGGGGATTCGAGGCCTCCATTCCGGGTAATGGTAAGAGTATAAATACGTTACCCCGGGGATTCGAGGCCTCCATTCCGGGTAATGGTAAGAGTATAAATACTTTACCCTGGGGATTTGAGGCCTCCATTCTGAGTAATGGTAAGAGTATAAATACTTTACCCCGGGGATTTGCGGCCTTTATTCTGGGTAACAGTGAGAGTATAAATACTTTACCCCGGGGATTTGCAGCCTACATTCCGGGTAACGGTAAGAGTATAAATACTTTACCCCGGGGATTCGAGGCCTCCATTCCGGGTAATGGTAAGAGTATAAATACTTTACCCTGGGGATTTGAGGCCTCCATTCCGGGTAATGGTAAGAGTATAAATACTTTACCCCGGGGATTCGAGGCCTCCATTCTGGGTAATGGTAAGAGTATAAATACTTTACCCTGGGGATTTGAGGCCTCCATTCCGGGTAATGGTAAGAGTATAAATTCTTTACCCCGGGGATTTGAGGCCTCCATTCCGGGTAACGGTAAGAGTATAAATACTTTACCCCGGGGATTTGCAGCCTACATTCCGGGTAACGGTAAGAGTATAAATACTTTACCTCAGGGATTCGCGGCCTACATTCCGGGTAACGGTAAGAGTATAAATACTTTACCCCGGGGATTCGAGGCCTCCATTCCGGGTAATGGTAAGAGTATAAATACTTTACCCCGGGGATTTGAAACCTCCATTCTGGGTAATGGTAAGAGTATAAATACTTTACCCAGGGGATTCGAGGCCTCCATTCCGGGTAATGGTAAGAGTATAAATACTTTACCCCGGGGATTTGCAGCCTACATTCCGGTTAATGGTAAGAGTATAAATACTTTACCCCGGGGATTCGAGGCCTCCATTCCGGGTGACGGTAAGAGTATAAATACTTTACCCCGGGGATTCGAGGCCTCCATTCCGGGTAATGGTAAGAGTATAAATACCTTACCCCGGGGATTTGCAGCCTACAGTCCGGGTAACGGTAAGAGTATAAATACTTTACCCCGGGGATTTGCGGCCTACATTCCGGGTAACGGTAAGAGTATAAATTCTTTACCCCGGGGATTTGCAGCCTACATTCCGGGTAACGGTAAGAGTATAAATACTTTACCCCGGGGATTTGCGGCCTACATTCCGGGTAACGGTAAGAGTATAAATACTTTACCCCGGGGATTCGCGGCCTCCATTCCGGGTAACGGTAAGAGTATAAATACTTTACCCCAGGGATTTGCGGCCTACATTCTGGATAACAGTGAGAGTATAAATACTTTACCCCGGGGATTTGCGGCCTACATTCCGGGTAACGGTAAGAGTATAAATACTTTACCCCGGGGATTTGCGGCCTACATTCCGGGTAACGGTAAGAGTATAAATTCTTTACCCCGGGGATTTGCAGCCTACATTCCGGGTAACGGTAAGAGTATAAATACTTTACCCCGGGGATTTGCGGCCTACATTCCGGGTAACGGTAAGAGTATAAATACTTTACCCCGGGGATTCGCGGCCTCCATTCCGGGTAACGGTAAGAGTATAAATACTTTACCCCAGGGATTTGCGGCCTACATTCTGGATAACAGTGAGAGTATAAATACTTTACCCCGGGGATTTGCGGCCTACATTCCGGGTAACGGTGAGAGTATAAATACTTTACCCCAGGGATTTGTGGCCTTCATTCTGGGTAACGGTAAGAGTATAAATACTTTACCCCAGGGATTTGTGGCCTTCATTCTGGGTAACGGTGAGACTTTGTCTGTTTCATAATTTTTAAAAAACGGTAAAGTGACGTCAAAGGAATCTGTGACCTGATTGGCTGGAAGGGAGTCTGGGCTAAATTTGCACATCGTTTCTCAGTTATTGATTTAAATTTCTGATTTTAATTTGATTTCAGATCGAGGGATAAATAATCAGTTTAAAAAAACAAAACTAGTTAAATAGTATAGGAGACTAGTGTATTTAGCTATTAACATTTATAGTGGAAATCTAGCACCAGGGACTGTATAGCTAATTCTAACCTAATTTTTTAAGTGTTTATTTGTAAATAAATTCATTAGTGGTATCACTGTCAGTTAGCGGGGTATACTGCTTCGCCTGTGAGATGTGGGAGATCCATGAGGCTTCAAGCGTTTTGGATGACTACGTCCCCATGGTAAGCTTTTACAGAAAATACGGACACATGGGATTGAGGGTGATTTAGTGGTTTGGATCAGGAATTGGCTAGCTGTAAGAAAACAAAGGGTGGTGGTTGATGGGAAATATTCATCCTGGAGTTCAGTTACTAGTGGTGTACCACAAGGATCTGTTTTGGGGCCACTGCTGTTTGTCATTTTTATTAATGACTTGGATGAGGGTGTGGAAGGATGGATTAGTAAATTTGCGGATGACACCAAAGTCGGTGGAGTTGTAGACAGTGCGGAGGGAAGTGGCAGGTTACAGAGGGACATAGATAAGCTGCAGAGCTGGGCTGAGAGGTGGCAAATGGAGTTTAATGCGGAAAAGTGTGAGGTGATTCATTTTGGAAGGAGTAACAGGAATACAAAGTACTGGGCTAATGGTAAGATACTTGGTAGTGTGGATGAACAGAGGGATCTGGGTGTCCATGTGCATAGATCCGTGAAAGTTGGCACCCAGGTTGATAGGGTTGTTAAGAAGGCGTATGGTGTGTTAGCTTTTATTGGTAGAGGGATTGAGTTTCGGAGCCAGGAGGTCATGCTGCAACTGTACAAAACTCTGGTGCGGCCGCATTTGGAGTATTGCAGTTCTGGTCGCCGTATTATAGGAAAGATGTGGAAGTGTTGGAAAGGGTGCAGAGGAGATTTACCAGGATGTTGCCTGGTATGGTGGGAAAATCGTATGAGGAAAGGCTGAGGGGCTTGAGGTTGTTTTCGTTAGAGAGAAGAAGGTTAAGAGGTGACTTAATAGAGGCATACAAGATGATCAGAGGATTAGATAGGGAGGATAGTGAGAGCCTTTTTCCTCAGATGGTGTTGGCTAGCACGAGGGGACATAGCTTTAAATTGAGGGGTGAGAGATATAGGACAGATGTTAGAGGTAGGTTCTTTACTCAGAGAGTAGTAAGGGCGTGGAATGCCCTGCCTGCAGCAGTGGTGGACCCGTCAATGTTGAGAGCGTTCAAGTGGTTATTGGATAAACATATGGATGATATTGGAATAGTGTAGATTAGAGGGGCTTTAGATTGGTACCACTGGTCGGTGCAATATCGAGGGCCGAAGGGCCTGTACTGCACTGTAATGTTCTATGTTCTATGTCTGCAGGAAGTGCACCCAACTGCAGCTCCTTACAGAATGCATGGATAGGTTAGAGCAGCAGTTGGATGCACTTAGGAGCATGAAGAAGGCGGAAAGTATCATAGATAGGAGCTTTAGAGACGTCGTCACACCGAAGGTGCAGGCAGATAGATGGGTGGCCGCGAGAAAGGGCCGGCAGTCAGTCAGTCAGATAGATAGGTTCTTGATTAACAAGGGGATCAGGGGTTATGGGGAAAAGGCAGGAGAATGGGGATGAGAAAAATATCAGTCATGATTGAATGCCGGAGCAGACTCGATGGGCCGAGTGGCCTAATTCTGCTCCTATGTCTTATAGTCTATGGTCTAATAGTGCAGAAATACCCTGTGGTCGTCCCCCTCTCTAACAGGTATCCTGTTTAGGATACTGTTGGGGGGGATGGCCTATCAGGGGATAACAGTAACAGCAGCCAGTGCAGTGGCACCACAGCTGGCTCTGTTGTTCAGCAGGGAGGGACAAGGTGCAGAAGAGCAATAGTTACAGGGGACTCTGTAGTCAGGGGTGCTGACAGGCGTTTCTGTGGCTGGGAAAGGGACTCCAGGATGGTATGTTGCCTCCCTGGTGCCAGGGCCAAGGATGTCTCAGAGCGGCTGCAGGACAATCTGAAGGGGGAGGGCAAGGAGCCAGAGGTCGTGGTACACATTGCTATTAACGACATAGGCAGGAAGAGTGACAAGGTCCTGCAAGGGGAGTTAGCTAGTAAGTTAACAAGAGGACCTCGAGGGTTGTAATCTCAGGATTGCTCCCTGTGCCATGTGCCAGTACGGCTAGGAATAGGAAGATAGTGCAGCTCAACACATGGCTAAACAGCTGGTGTAGGAGGGAGGGGTTCAGATATCTTGATCATTTGGATCTCTTCCGGGACAGGAGAGACCTGTACAAGGAGGCCGGGTTACAACTGAACTGGAGGGGTACGAATATCCTGGCAGGTAGATTTGCTATAGTCACTCGGGAGCGTTTAAACTAGAGTGGCCGGGGGTGGGAATCAGAGCAGTAGGTCAGCAGGAGAAATAACTGAGGGAGAGCTACAGGCTAAGGCCAGTAAGATTAAGAGGAAGAGCAGCGGATTGGAGGCAGGTTGCTAGTGGAGTGCCGCAGGGATCAGTGCTGGGTCCTCTGCTCTTTGTGATTTTTATTAATGACTTAGAGGAGGGGGCTGAAGGGTGGATCAGTAAATTTGCTGATGACACCAAGATTGGTGGAGTAGTGGATGAGGTGGAGGGCTGTTGTAGGCTGCAAAGAGACATAGATAGGATGCAAAGCTGGGCTGAAAAATGGCAAATGGAGTTTAACCCTGATAAATGTGAGGTGATTCATTTTGGTAGGACTAATTTAAATGTGGATTACAGGCTCAAAGGTAGGGTTCTGAAGACTGTGGAGGAACAGCGAGACCTTGGGGTCCATATCCACAGATCTCTAAAGGTTGCCACTCAAGTGGATAGAGCTGTGAAGAAGGCCTATAGTGTGTTAGCTTTTATTAACAGGGGGTTGGAGTTTAAGAGCCGTGGGGTTATGCTGCAACTGTACAGGACCTTGGTGAGACCACATTTGGAATATTGTGTGCAGTTCTGGTCACCTCACTATAAGAAGGATGTGGAAGTGATGGAAAGAGTGCAGAGGAGATTTACCAGGATGCTGCCTGGTTTGGAGGGTAGGTCTTATGAGGAAAGGTTGAGGGAGCTAGGGCTGTTCTCTCTGGAGCGGAGGAGACTGAGGGGAGACTTAATAGAGGTTTATAAAATGAAGGGGATAGATAGAGTGAACGTTCAAAGACTATTTCCTCGGGTGGATGGAGCTATTACAAGGGGGCATAACTATAGGGTTCGTGGTGGGAGATACAGGAAGTATATCAGAGGTAGGTTCTTTACGCAGAGAGTGGTTGGGGTGTGGAATGGACTGCCTGCAGTGATAGTGGAGTCAGACACTTTAGGAACATTTAAGCGGTTATTGGATAGGCACATGGAGCACACCAGGATGATAGGGAGTGGGATAGCTTGATCTTGGTTTCAGATAAAGCTCGGCACAACATCGTGGGCCGAAGGGCCTGTTCTGTGCTGTACTGTTCTATGTTCTGTGTTCTATCTTGAAGAGTATACGGCTAATAGGAAGGACCTTAAGAAGGAAATTAGGAGAGCCAGAAGGGGTCATGAGAAGGCCTTAACAGGCAGGATTAAGAAAAACCCCAAGGCATTCTACAAGTATGTGAAGAGCAAGAGGATAAGACGTGAAAGAATAGGACCTATCAAGTGTGATGGTGGGAAAGTTTGTATGGAACCGGAAGAAATAGCAGAGGTACTTAATGAATACTTTACTTCAGTGTTCACTATGGAAAAGGATCTTGGTGGTTGTAGTGCAGACTTGCAGTGAACTGAAAAGCTTGAGCATGTAGATATTAAGAAAGAGGATGTGTTGGAGCTTTTGAAAATCATCAAGTTAGATAAGTCGCCGGGACCAGATGAGATGTACCCCAGGCTACTGTGGGAGGCGAGGGAGGAGATTGCTGAGCCTCTGGCGATGATCTTTGCATCATCAATGGAGATGGGAGAGGTTCCGGAGGATTGGAGGATTGTGGATGTTGTTCCTTTATTCAAGAAAGGGAGTAGAGATAGCCCGGTAAATTATAGACCAGTGAGTCTAACCTCAGTGGTTGGTAAGTTGATGGAGAAGATCCAGAGAGGCAGGATTTATGAACATTTGGAGAGGTATAATATGATTAAGAATAGTCAGCATGGCTTTGTCAAAGGCAGATCATGCCTTATGAGCCTGATTGAATTTTCTGAGGATGTCACTCAACACATTGATGAAGAGCAGTAGATGCAGTATATATGGACTTCAGCAAGGCATTTGATAAGGTGCCCCATGCAAGGCTTATTGAGAAAGTGAGGGGGCATGGGATCCAAGGGGACATTGCTTTGTGGATCCAGAACTGGCTTGCTCACAGAAGGCAAAGAGTGGTTATAGATGGGTCATATTCTGTATGGTCACCAGTGGAGTGCCCCAGGGATCTGTTCTGGGACCCTTACTCTTTGTGCTTTTTATAAATGACCTGGATGAGGAAGTGGAGGGATGGGTTGGTAAGTTTGCTGATGACACAAAGGTTGGAGGTGTTGTGGATAGTGTGGAGGGATGTCAGAAGTTGCAGCGAGACATTGATAGGATGCAAGACTGGGCGGAGAAGTGGCAGATGGAATTCAACCCAGGTAAGTGTGAGGAGGTTCATTTTGGCAGGTCAAATAGGATGGCGGAATATAATATTAAAGGCAGGACTCTTGGGAGAGTGGAAGATCAGAAGGATCTTGGGGTCCGAGTTTATAGGACGCTCAAAGCAGCTGTGCAGGTTGAGGCTGTGGTTAAGAAGGCGTATGGTGTTCTGGCCTTCATCAATCGAGGAATTGAGTTGAGGATAATGTTGCAGCTACATAAGACCCTGGTCAGACCACACTTAGAGTACTGTGCTCAGTTCTGGTTGCCTCGTTACAGGAAGGATGTGGAAGCCATAGAAAGGGTGCAGAGGAGATTTACAAGGATGTTGCCTGGGTCGGGGAGCATGCCTTATGAGGATAGGTTGAGTGAGCTCGGCCTTTTCTCCTTGGAGCGACGAAGGATGAGGGGTGACCTGATAGAGGTGTATAAGATGTTGAGAGGTATTGATCGAGTGGATAGTCAGAGGCTTTTTTCCAGGGTTAAAATGGTTGCCACAAGAGGACACAGGTTTAAGGTGCTGGGGAGTAGGTACAGAGGAGATGTCAGGGGTAAGTTTTTCACTCAGAGGGTGGTGGGTGCGTGGAATGGGCTGCCAGCAACGATGGTGGAGGTGGATTCGATAGGGTCTTTTAAGAGACTTTTAGATAAGTACATGGAACTTAGTAAGATAGAGGGTTATAGGTAAGCCTCATAATCGCTAAGGTAGGGACATGTTCGGCACAACTTTGTGGGCTGAAGGGCCTGTATTGTGCTGTAGTTTTTCTATGTTTCTATGGACAGAGTGGATAGTCAGAAGCTTTTTCCCAGGGTGGAAAAGTCAATTACTCGGGGACGCAGGTTTAAGGTGCGAGGGGCAATGTTTAAAGGAGATGTACGAGGCAAGTTTTTTACACAGAGGGTGGTGGTGCCTGGAACTCGCTGCCGGGGGAAGGAGTGGAAGCGGATACGATAGTGAGTTTTAAGGGCTGTCTGGACAAATGCATGAATAGGGTGGGAATAGAGGGATACGGTCCCCGGAAGGGTAAGGGGGTTTTAGTTAAGCCGGGCAGCATGGTCGGTGCAGGCTTGGAGGGCCGCAGGGCCTGTTCCTGTGCTGTAATTTTCTTTGCTCTTTGTTCTTTGATAGAGGGGGTGTAAAAGGGATCGGGGAGTTAGTTGCATTACTGGTTATGGAGACTACCACAGCAGTACTGAGGGAGGACACCTCGAGGGTTCAGGCAGCGAGGCAATATGGGTAGAGCTCAGGAACAGGAAGAATGCAGTCACAACGTTGGAGGTGTATTACAGGCCTCCCAACAGCCAGCGGGAGATAGAGGAGCAGATATGCAGACAGATTTTTGAAAGATGCAAAAACAACAGGGTTTTGTGGTGGGTGATTTTAACTTTCCCAAATTGACTGGGACTCACTTACTGCTCGGGGCTTGGATGGGGCAGAATTTGTAATGAGCATCCAGGAGGGTTTCTTGAAACAGTATGTAAATAGCCCAGCTCAGGAAAGAGCCATATTAGACCTGGAATTGGGGAATGAGCCCGGCCAGGAGATCGAAGTTTCAATAGGAAAGCATTTCGGGAACAGTGATCATAATTTCGTTAAGTTTTAAGGTGCTTGTGGATAAGGACAAGAGTGGTCCTCGGGCGAAGGTGTTAAATTGGGGGAAGACTACAACAACATTAGGCAGGATCTGGAGAGTGTAGATTGGGGGAGGCTGTTTGAGGGCATATCAACATCTGACATGTGGGAGTCTTTCAAATGTCAATTGCTTGAATTCAGGACTGGTATGTACCTGTGAGGGTGAAGGGTAAGTGTGGCAAGTATCGGGAACCCTGGATACCGAGGGATATTACGAGCCTTGTCAAAAAGAAAAAGGACGCATTTATAATCTGTGAAAGGCTTAGGACAGATGAAGCACTTAAAGAAGTCCAAAGATGTGCGGGTTAGGTTGATTGGCCAGGTTAAAAATTGCCCCTTAGAATCCTAAAATGCGTAGGTTAGAGGGATTAGCGGGTAAATATGTGGAGGTAGGGCCTGGGTGGGATTGTGGTCGGTGCAGACTCGATGGGCTGAATGGCCTCCTTCTGCACTGTAGGGTTTCTATGATTTCTAAGATAAAGAACGTAGGAAGGAACTTAAGGAAGGAGTTAGGAGGGCTAAAAGGGGTCATGAAAAGTCCTTGGCAAACAGGATTAACGAAAATCCTCAGGCATTTTATACGTATATAAAGAACAAGAAAGTAGCCAGGGAAAAGGTTGGACCATTCAAGGATCGTGGATAATCTATGCTTGGAACCAGAAGAAATGGGCGAGATACTAAATGAATATTTTGCCTCAATATGCACCAAAGAGAGGGACTTGATGGATGAGGAGGCTAGGGTGGGGTGTGTAGATATTCTGGGTCATGTCAATATCAAAAAGGAGGAGTTATTGGGCTTCTTAAAAAGTATTAAAGTAGATAAGCCTCCAGAGCCTGACGGGAACTATCCCAGAATACTGAGGGAGGCAAGGGTGGAAATTGCTGGGGCCGTGACAGAAATCTTTGTACCCTCATTGGCTGCAGGTGAAGTTCCAGAGGACTGGAGGATAGCCAATGTTGTTCCATCGGTCAAGAAGGGCAGTAGGGATAATCCAGGAAATTTTAAGCCAGTGAGCCTTACATCAGTGGTAGGGAAATTACTGGAAAAGATTCTTAGGGACAGGATTTACTCACATTTGGAAACAAATAGAATTATTAGTGATAGACAGCATGGTTTTGTGAAGGGGACGTCATGCCTCACTAACTTTATCGAGTTTTTCGAGAAAGTGACGAAGATGAGAGATGAGGGAAATGCAGTGGATGTTGTATACATGGACTTCAGTAAAACCTTTGACAAGGTACCTCATGGTAGACTGGTATGGAAGGTGAAGTCTCACGGGATCAGAGGAGAGCTGGCAAGATGGATACAGAACTGGCTTGGCCATAGAACAATAAGAAGTCTCACAACACCAGGTTAAAGTCCAACAGGTTTATTTGGTAGCACAAGCTTTCCGAAAGTTGGACTTTAACCTGGTGTTGTGAGACTTCTTACTGTGCCCACCCCAGTCCAACACCGGCATCTCCACATCTTGGCCATAGAAGTTGGAGGGTAGCAGTAGAGGTGTGCTTTTCTGAATGGAAGGCTGTGACTAGCGGTGTTCCACAGGGATCAGTTCTGGGACCTTTGTTGTTCATAGTATATATAAATGATTTGGAGGAAAATGTAGCTGATTAGTATGTTTGCAGATGATACAAAAATTGGTGGAGTTGCGGACAGTGAATCAGATTGTCAGAGAATACAGCATGATATAGACCAGTTGGAGACTTGGGCAGAGAAATGGCAGATGGAGTTTAATCCGCACAAGTGTGAGATGATGCATTTTGGAAGGTCCAATGCATGTAGGAATTATACAGTAAATGATAGAACCCTTTGGAGTATTGACAGGCAGAGAGATCTGGGTGTACATGTCCACCGATCACTGAAAGTAGCAATGCAGGTGGAGAAGGTAGTCAAGAAGGCATACGGCATGCTTACCCACATCGGCCGCGGCATTGAGTATAAAAATTGGCAGGTCATGCTGCAGCTGTACAGAACCTTAGTTAGGCCTCATTTATAATATTGTGTACAATTTTGGCTGCACACGACCAGAAGGATGTGGATGCTTTGGAGAGGGTACAGAAGAGGTTTACCAGGATGTTGCCTGGTCTGGAGGGTATTAGCTATGAGGAGAGGTTGGATAAACTCAATTTGTTCTCACTGGAATGACAGAGGTTGAGGGGGCGACCTGATAGAGATTTACAAGATTATGAGAGGCATGGACAAAGTAGATCGTCAGAATCTTTTTTCCTAAAGTAGAAAAGTCAAGTACTAGGGACATAGGTTTAAGGTGCGTGGGGAAAAGTTTAGAGGAGATGTGCAAGGCACATTTTTTACAAAGAGGGTGGTGAATGTCTGGAATGCGCTGCCCGGGGAGATGGTGGGAGCAGGTACGATCGCGGCACTTCAGGGGCAACTAGACAAATTCATGAATAGGATGGAAATGGAAGGATAGGAAGTCCGTAAGTGCATACGGTTTTAGTTTAGGCAGGTATCATGATCGGCGCAGGCTTGGACGGCCAAAGGGCCTGTTCCTGTGCTGTACTTTTCTTTGTTCTTTGCTAATGGTCGGGCATTGAGGAGAGTTATACAACAAAGAGATCTAGGGGTACAGGTTCATAGTTCCTTGAATGTGGAGTCACAGGTGGACAGAGTGGTGAAGAAGGCATTCGGCATGCTTGGTTTCATTGGTCAGAACATTGAATACAGGAGTTGGGTCGTCTTGTTGAAGTTGTACAAGACATTGGTAAGGCCACACTTGGAATACTGTGTAGAGTTCTGGTCACCTTATTATGGAAAGGATATTATTAAACTAGAAAGAGTACAGAAAAGTTTTATTGGGATGCTACCGGGACTTGATGGTTTGAGTTATAAGGAGAGGCTGGATAGACTGGGACTTTTTTCTCTGGAGCGTAGGAGGCTTAGGGGTGATCTTATAGAGGTCTATAAAATAATGATGGGCATAGATCAGCTAGAAAGTCAATATCTTTTCCCAAGATAGGGGAATCTAAAACTAGAGGGCATAGGTTTAAGGTGAGAGGGGAGAGATACAAAAGGGTCCAGAGGGGCATTTTATTTCACTCAGAAGGTGGTGAGTGTCTGGAACGAGCTGCCAGAGGTAGTAGTAGAGACGGACACAATTTTGTCTTTTAAAAAGCATTTAGACAGTTACATGGATAAGATGGGTATAGAGGGATATGGGCCAAACGCGGGTAATTGCGATTAGCTTAGTGGTACAACAAACTGGGCGGCATGGACAAGTTGGGCCGAAGGGCCTGTTTCCATGCTGTAAACCTCTGTGACTCTATGAGAGGTAGATTCACAAACACACAATTGCAAGATAATTACAGATTGGAATGTGAAAAATGGTTGGAATGTGAGTTTACAGGTAATCAAGCCTTTACAGGTGCAGACAATGCGAGTGGAGAGAGCGTTAATCACAGGTTAAAGAGATGTGTATTGTCTCCAGCCAGGACAGTTGGCGAGATTTTGCAAGTCCAGGCAAGTCATGGGGGTTACAGATAGTGTGACATGAACCCAAGATCCCGGTTGAGGCCATCCTCATGTGTGTGGAACTTGGCTATCAGTTTCTGCTCAGCGATTCTGTGCTGTCGTGTGTCTTGAAGGCTGCCTTGGAGAACGCTAACCCGAAGATCAGAGGCCGAATGACCCTGACTGCTGAAGTGTTCCCCGACAGGAAGGGAACACTCCTGCCTGGTGATTGTCGAGCGGTGTCCATTCATCCATTGTTGCAGTGTCTGCACGGTCTTGCCGATGTACCACCCCTCGGGACATCCTTTCCTGCAGTGTATCAGGTAGACAACGTTGGCCAAGTTACATGAGTATGTGCTGTGCACCTGGTGGGTGGTGTTCTCACATGTGATGATGGCATCCCATGTCTACGATCTGGCAGAGGTTGCTGTGGCAGGTTTGTGTGGCGTCATGGTCACTGTTCCCCTGAAGACTGGGTAGTTTGCTGTGAACAATGGTCTGTTTGACGTTGCGTGGTTGTTTGAAGGAAAGTAGTGAAAGTGTGGGAATGACCTTGGCGAGATGTTCATCTTCATCGATGACATGTTGAAGGCTCCGGAGATGTTGTAGTTTCTCTGCTCCGGGGAAGTACTGGACGACGAAGGATACTCTGTCCGCCATGTCCCGTGTTTGTCTTCTGAGGAGGTTGGTCTGGTTTTCCACTGTGGCACGTCGGAACTGTCAATCGATGAGTTGAGCGCCATATCCTGTTCTTACGAGGGCGTCTTTCAGCGTCTGTAGGTGCCTGTTGCATTCTTCCTTGTCTGAGCAGATCCTGTGTATACGGAGGACTTATCCGTAGGGGATGGCTTTTTTAACGTGTTTAAGATGGAAGTTGGAGAAGTAGAGCATTGTAAGGTTATCCGTGGGCTTGTGGTAGAGTGAAGTGCTGAGGTGACCATCCTTGATGGAGATGCATGTGTCCAAGAATGCAACCGATTCTGGAGAGTAGTCCATGGTGAGTCTGATGGTGGGATGGAACTTGTTGACGTCATCACATAATTGTTTCAGTGACTGTTCGCCGTGAGTCCAAAGGAAGAAAATGTCATCAATGTATCTGGTGTATAACATTGGTTGAACATCCTGTGCAGTGGAGAGGTCTTGTTCGAACTTGCGCATGAAGATGTTGGCATATTGAGGTGCAAATTTGGTTCCCATGGCTGTTCCATGTGTCTGGATAAAGAACTGGTTGTTGAAGGTGAAGATGTTGTGGTCCAGATGAAGCGGATGAGTTATAGAATTGCATCTGGAGATTGGCAGCTGTTGATGTTGAGTACTGAGGCTGTCACCCGGGATCTTGGGTTCATGTCACACTACATGTAACCCCCACCATACTGTCTGGGTTTGCAAACTCCTACTAACTGTCCTGGCTTGAGACAATTCACACCAAACTAGAAAGAGTGCAGAAAAGATTTACGAGGATGCTACCGGGACTTGATGGATTGAGTTATAAGGAGAGGCTGAATAGACTGGGACTTTTTTCTCTGGAACGTAGGAGGCTGAGGGGTGACCTTATAGATGTCTATAAAATAATGAGGGGCACAGGTCAGCTAGATAATCAATATCTTTTCCCAAAAGTAGGGGAGTCTAAAACTAGAGGGCATAGGTTTAAGGTGAGAGGGGAGAGATACAAAAGTGTCCAGAGGGGCAATCTTTTCACACAGAGGATGGTGAGTGTCTGGAACAAGCTGCCAGAGGTAGTAGTAGAGGCGGGTACAATTTTATCTTTTAAAAAGCATTTAGATAGTTACATGGGTACGATGGGTATAGAGGGATATGGGCCAAATGCGGGCAATTGGGATTAGTTTAGGGGTTTAAAAAAAAAGAGTGGCATGGACAAGTTGGGCCGAAGGGCCTGTTTCCATGCTGTAAACCTCTATGACTCTATGACCTCGTTAACCTGTGATTATCCCTCTCTCCATTTGCATTGTCTGTACCTGTAAAACTTGATTACCTGTAAAGACTCGCATTCCAACCACTTTTCATATTACAATCTGTAATTATCTTGCAATTGTGTCTTTACCTATACATGCCGTGTTTGTGAATCTATCTCTCCACTCACCTGAGGAAGGATTCCAAATAAACCTGTTGGACTTTAACCTGGTGTTGGTATACAATTAGCGCCAAACATCCCTATTCCTATTCTCAAATCCTCTTGCTCTGAAGACCAACATACCATTTGCCTTCTTTATTGCCTACTGTCTCTGCATGCTCACTTTCAGCGACTGATGCACAAGGACTCCAAGGTCTCGTTGAGTATTCATCTCTCCCAATTTACACCCATTCAAGTAATAACCTGTCTTCCTATTATTGCTACCAAAGTGGATAACCTCACATTTTCCCTCATTATGCTGCATCTGCCATGCAGATGCCCACTCACTCAGCCTGTCCAAATCACGCTGAAGCATCTCTACATCCTCCTCACAGCTCACCCTCCCACCCAACTTTGTATCATCTGCAAATTTGGAGATAATACATTCAAATCCCTCTTCCAAATCAATATATAATGTGAACAGTTGGGGTCCCAGCACAGATCCCTGCGAAATCCCACTAGTCACTGACTGTCAGACAGAACAAGACCCATTATGCCAACTCTTTGCTTCCTATCTGCTGACCAGCTTTCTATCCATCTCAAGACATTAGCTGCAATCCCATGTGCTTTAACTTTACAGTGTAGTCTGTTGTGCGAGACCTTGTTGAAAGCTTTCTGAAAGTCTAAATAAACCACATCCAATGGTTCTCCTCAGTCAACTCTACTAGTTACATCCTCAAAAATTCCAATAGATTCATCAAGCATGATTTCCCTTTTGTAAATCCACGCTGACTTTGTCTGATTATACCACTGACTTCCAGATGTTGAGTTATGAAATCCTTGATAATGGACTCCAGCAACTTCCCCAGTCCCGACATTGGGCTCACTGGTCTATAGTTCCTTGTTTTCTCTCTACCTCCCTCTAAGATGTTTTGATCTTTGCAGTCTAACTGCCTTCTCTTTAGGTTAACTAGCCACACCCATACTCATACACAAGCTTGTTTCCCAGAATATAACAATAATATGGCAAAAGTATTCAGAACTTTTATTTTTTCACATGGAAACAAGGAATACGTGTTGCATACCCTTAGATGGATCTGGGAAGATACCATGGCTCCGACTCTTAATAACTGAGGGTTTTGGTGACTGCTGGCTGCTTTGTCCAGAATGGGACCTTGCATGGTCAATACTTTCCGCTTGGTCTTTCAGTGGATACCACCTCAACGTGTTGTCAAAATGTGAGGTATTAGACAAGTCAATCAGCACCTTAGAAAGAACAAGATGGCAAAGGTTCAAAAGAATTAACTGCTGGCATTTATGAAGATTAATTCATAATCAGAACTCACCATAATTAATTATATTTATATAAGTAATGTAATTAAAGAGTAATTTGATCACTGATATTGAGGAATCATAGAATGTTTAGAGCATAGAAGGAGGCCTTTTGGCCCATCATGCCAGCTCTCTGCAAGAGAAGCTCATCTGTTCCTCCACCTATTCCTTTACCCAGTGCCCTGGAAGTATCTTCTCTTCACGTAATCATCAATTCTCTTTGAAAAGACAATTGATTCTGCCTCTACCACAATCTATTCCAGATCTAAACTACTCGCTGCATAAAAATGTCTTTCCTTATGCTGCTGTTACTCCTTCTGTGAATCGCAGTAAATTTGTGTCCTCTGGTTTCAATCCCTTTGTTGATGGAACACTTTCTCTGGATCTACTCAATCCAAACACCTGATTTTGAATACTTCTTTTAAATCTCTCAATCTTCTCTTTGTCAGATAACAGCTTCTCCAACAAATCTATTTGAGTGACATTCCTCATCCCTGGAACATTCTCATGAATCTTTTCTGCATCCTCTATAATACCTTCATCCGGCTGAAAGGGTGGTGCCCAGAACCAGAGACAGTGCTCCAGATGAGACCAAAGCATTGTTCTTTTGCAGGTTTACCAGCTAGTCCTTGCTCTTGTTACTTGATAGCTCTATAAATCTCAGGATCCACATGGCTTTTTAACCATTTTCCCAACCTGCCCTGCCACCTTCAATAATTTGTACATATGGACTCCTGGGTCCATCTACTGGACTCCCATTAGAATTCTATCCTTTGCTTTATATTGACACTCCTCATTCTTCCTACCAAAAGGAATCACTTTACAATTCTCTGTACTAAATTACATCTTCCACTTGGTGTCTATTCCACTAACCTGTTTATTCTCTTTCGAAGTTTCACACTATCCTTCTCTCAGTTCACAATGTTGCCAAATTTTGTGTCATCAGCAAGTTTTGAAACTTGTACAGCAAGTTTAGGTCATTAATATAGATCCTAACAGTGACCCTGGGGAACCACCCCCATAAACCTTTCTGCAAACTGAGAAACAACCATACAGCAATGTCACTCAGCTAACTTCATATCCATGTTGCTGCTGTCCTTTTTATTCCATGAGTTCTAACTTTTCTCACTGGCCTATTGTGTGACACAATATCAAAAGCCTTTTGGAAATCCATGTACACCACATTAACCACATGACCAACAGACATACAAACATATGGTTTGGGAACAGGAATAGGCCATTTGATCCCGTCAGGCTGTTCTGCCCTTCAATAAGATCATGGAGGATCTGATTGTGTCCTCAAGTCCACACTCCGTCTACCTCTGATAACCTTTGACTACTTTGATAGTCAAGACCGTATCTACCTTTGCTTTAAAATTATTCAGTGACTCTTTCCCGATCTCTGGGAAAGAGAGTCCCAAAGATTCACAAATCTCAGGGAAGAAAATCCTATCTCCATTTTAAATGGAAGACCTTATTTTTAAACAGTGTCCCATCGTTCCCCCACAAGGAAAAACATCCTTTACATCCTCTATAAGGAGAGAAACAGAGTCAACATTTTGAGTCACAGATTCTTCATCAGAACTGAAAGAAGAGTGAATGTGTTAGACCTACAGAGACTGCAACAAAGAGCAGCAACTTTAAGAATAATAGAACATAGAACATTACATTCGGCCCTCGATGTTGCGCCGACCAGTGAAACCAATCTAAAGCCCCTCTAATCTACACTATTCCAATATCATCCATATGTTTATCCAATAACCATTTGAATGCTCTTAATGTTGACGAGTCCACTACTGCTGCAGGCAGGGCATTCCACGCCCTTACTACTCTCTGAGTAAATGACAGGCAGCCTTGTGTGAGGGGAGAGGGGGTGTTTTGCGCTCAAGCAACATGTATGAAATATTAAAACAAAGAAGAAGGAGGGTTTTAAAATGGAGGAGAAAAGTCAAAATCTGCCGAGTTAAATGTAGAATCCTAAGGCATGTAAAGTGCCCAATCAGAAGATGAGATGCTGCTCCTTCAGCTTGCACCGAGCTTCACTGGAACATTGCAGCAGGCCAGGGACAGACATGTGGACAGACAGCAAGATGCTGAGTTAAAATGATAAGTGACAGAAAGGTTGGGGTCCAGCTTGCGGACTAAGTGAAGGTGTTCCACAAAACAGTCACCCAGTCTGCATTTAGTCTCCCAGATGTAGAGGAGATGATATTGGTAGCAGCAAATACAAGAAAACAAATTGAAAGAGGTGCAAGTAAAACTCTGCTTAACTTGAAATGAGTTTGGAACCTTGAATAGTGAGGAGGTAAATGGGCAGGTGTTGCATCTTCTGCTATTGCAAGGGAAGGTGCCAGGGGAAGGGACGGGAAGTTGGGCGTGATGGAGGAATGGACCACGATTTTATGGAGGGAGAGGTCCCTGCAGAATTCTGACGGAGGTGGGAGTGAGTTGAAGATGTGTTTAATGGTGGTATCTGCTGCTTTTGGTGGAAATGATGGAGGCTGATCATTTGAATGTGGAGGCTATTGGGGTGAAAAGTGAGAACAAAGGAGACCTTGTCATGGTTCGGGGAGAAGGGTAAGCAGAACATCCATATTTTTATATTCCACAATATATTCCAACACTCAATTTGTCTTCCCAATCAATTGCTGTATCTGCAGATGAACATTTTGTGATTCATATACCAGGATTTCCAAATCCATCTCTGCCTGAGTTCGGCAATTTCTCTCCATTTAAATAACATACAAATTTTTTGTTCTTCCTGCCAAAGTGGACAAGTTCACATTTTCCCACATTGTACTCCATCTGCCAAATGTGTGCCTACGCACTTATCCTATTTGTGTCCCTTTGCAGATTCCTTATATCCTCTTCACAATTTACTTTCCTACCTATCTTTGTGTCATCAGCAAACTTATCACCCGGGCATTTGATTCCTTCATCCAGGTCATTGATATAAATTGTAAATAGTTGATGTCCCAGCACTGGCACTTGTGCCAACCCAGAAATGAACTGTTTATGCCCACCCTCTGTTTCCAGTTAGCTAACCAATCCTCTATTCATTTTAATACATAACTCCCAACACCATGAGCTTGTATTTGGTGCAGTAAGTTTTGATATGGCATCTTATCAAATACCTTCCTGAAATGAAAGCATATCCACAGGTTCCCTTTTACCCAGGTTGCTTGCTACGTCCTCAAGGAATTTCAATGCATGATTTCCCTTTCGAGGCCTTAGGATGAAATCCATCAGGACCTTGGGAATTGCCAGCTTTTAATTCTTATAATTCTCTTAGTACCTCTTCCCTGGTGATTATAATTGTTTAAGTTCCTGCCCCTCTTTCACCTCCAGAATCACAATTATTTCTGGGCAAATGGAAAATATCCGTTCAATTCATTGGACATGTTCTTATTTTTCCATTATTAGTTCCCCACTCTCACTCTTTGGACCATTGCTCCACTGTCCACGGGGATGGTGCCAGAGGACTGGAGAATGGCGAATGTTGTTCCTCTGTTTAAGAAAGGGAATAGAAATGACCCTGGTAATTATAGACTGGTTAGTCTTACTTCGGTGATTGGTAAATTGATGGAAAAGGTCCTTAGGGATGGGATTTACGACCATTTAGAAAGATGCGGATTAATCTGGGATAGTCAGCACGGATTCGTGAAGGGCAAGTCGTGCCTCACAAATTTGATAGAATTTTTTGAGGAGGTAACTAAGTGTGTTGATGAAGGTAGGGCAGTTGATGTCATATACATGGATTTTAGTAAGGCGTTTGATAAGGTCCCCCATGGTTGGCTTATGATGAAAGTGAGGAGGTGTGGGATAGAGGGAAAGTTGGCCGATTGGATAGGTAACTGGCTGTCTGATCGAAGACAGAGGGTGGTGGTGGATGGAAAATTTTCGGATTGGAGGCAGGTTGCTAGCGGAGTGCCGCAGGGATCAGTGCTGGGTCCTCTGCTCTTTGTGATTTTTATTAATGACTTAGAGGAGGGGGCTGAAGGGTGGATCAGTAAATTTGCTGATGACACCAAGATTGGTGGAGTAGTGGATGAGGTGGAGGGCTGTTGTAGGCTGCAAAGAGACATAGATAGGATGCAAAGCTGGGCTGAAAAATGGCAAATGGAGTTTAACCCTGATAAATGTGAGGTGATTCATTTTGGTAGGACTAATTTAAATGTGGATTACAGGGTCAAAGGTAGGGTTCTGAAGACTGTGGAGGAACAGAGAGATCTTGGGGTCCATATCCACAGATCTCTAAAGGTTGCCACTCAAGTGGATAGAGCTGTGAAGAAGGCCTAGAGCATGTTAGCTTTTATTAACAGGGGGTTGGAGTTTAAGAGCCGTGGGGTTATGCTGCAACTGTACAGGACCTTGGTGAGACCACATTTGGAATATTGTGTGCAGTTCTGGTCACCTCACTATAAGAAGGATGTGGAAGCGCTGGAAAGAGTGCAGAGGAGATTTACCAGGATGCTGCCTGGTTTGGAGGGTAGGTCTTATGAGGAAAGGTTGAGTGAGCTAGGGCTGTTCTCTCTGGAGCGGAGGAGGCTGAGGGGAGACTTAATAGAGTTTTCTAAAATGATGAAGTGGATAGATAGAGTGAACGTTCAAAGGCTATTCCTCGGGTGGATGGAGCTATTACAAGGGGGCATAACTATAGGGTTCGTGGTGGGAGATATAGGAAGGATATCAGAGGTAGGTTCTTTACGCAGAGAGTGGTTGGGGTGTGGAATGGACTGCCTGCAGTGATAGTGGAGTCAGACACTTTAGGAACATTTAAGCGGTTATTTGATAGGCACATGGAGCACACCAGGATGATAGGGAGTGAGATAGCTTGATCTTGGTTTCAGACAAAGCTCAGCACAACATCGTGGGCCAAAGGGCCTGTTCTGTGCTGTACTGTTCTATGTTCTATGAGGAAGCGGAGGGATGGGTTGGTAAGTTTGCCGATGACACGTTTCTGCGGAGGTAGGCGGGATTCTCGCATGGTGGTCTGCCTCCCTGGGGCCGGGATCCAGGATGTCGCTAGTCGCGTCCCGGAAATCCTGAGGTGGGAGGGAGAGGAGCCTGAGGTAGCGGTACATATTGGTACCGCTGATGTGGGTAGGAAGGGAGAAGGGGTCATGAAAAGGGAGTACAGGGAATTAGGGAGACAGCTGAGAAAGAGGAAAGCAAAGGTAGTAATCTCAGGATTACTGCCTGTGCCACGGGAAGGTGAGGGCAGGAATGGAGTGAGGTGGAGGAAGAATGTGTGGCTGAGGGACTGGTGCAGGGGGCAGGGATTCAGGTTCCTGGACCATTGGGACCTCTTTAGGGGCAGGGGTGATCTGTATACAAAAAACGGGTGGAACTTGAATCACACGGGGACCAATATCCTGGCCGGTAGGTTGGCTAAGGCTACTGGGGAGAATTTAAACTAGATAGGTTGGGGGGAGGGGAGCTAGAAGAGTTGACTAGGATCAAGGAACTAATTGATGGGGGGGAGGATGCAGGGGTAAGGGGAATTACAAAATTAATGGTAGAGGAGAGGGTGCAAGTGAATGAAGGCGGTAATTTAGATAAGGGAGTAGAGGGAGAGGGTGTTCGCGACTCATCAAAGCGGGTCCAGATAAAAGCTGGAATAAGGACACTTTGCCTGAATGCACGAAGCATTCGGAACAAGGTGAATGAGTTGATGGTGCAAATCAGCACAAGTGGGTACGATCTAGTGGCCATTACAGAAACGTGGCTGAAAGGTGACCAGGACTGGGAGATGAATATCCAGGGGTATCAGGCGTTTAGGAAGAATAAACAGGAAGGAAAAGGTGGTGGGGTCGCGCTATTAATAAGAGATAATATCAGGGTAGTACTGAGGGATGACATAGGCTCTGAGGAACAAAACGTGGAATCGTTATGGGTAGAGATGAGGAATAGTAGAGGGAGAAAGACACTAGTAGGTGTGGTATATAGGCCCCCAAATAATAATGTTGAGGTAGGGAGGGCTATAAACAAGCAGATAAGGGATGCGTGTAAAAACGGAACGGCAATAATCATGGGGGACTTCAACATGCACATTGACTGGCAGACTCAAGTCGGTAAGGGTGGAATGGAGGAAGAGTTCTTAGAATGCTGTCGGGATAGTTTCCTTGAGCAGCATGTTACGGAACCGACGAGGGAACGAGCTATTTTGGATCTGGTATTGTGTAACGAGGTAGGTAGAATTAAGGATCTTATTGTGAAGGACCCTCTTGGGTCTAGTGACCACAATATGGTCGAATTTCTGATTCAGATGGAAGAGGAGAAAGTTTGGTCTCAAACCAGTGTCCTCTGTTTGAACAGTGGGAAATATGATAGGATGAGGGA
This sequence comes from Mustelus asterias, assembly GCF_964213995.1. Taxonomy (NCBI): domain Eukaryota; kingdom Metazoa; phylum Chordata; class Chondrichthyes; order Carcharhiniformes; family Triakidae; genus Mustelus; species Mustelus asterias. The sequence goes on along the minus strand of NC_135819.1, from coordinate 85,411,617 downwards.
TTAATTGGCTAAGGTAGACTGGGAGAGCAGGCTGGCAGGTAGGATAGCTGAGGAACAGTGGAGGATTTTTAAGGAGATCCTTTTCAGTTCTCAGCAAAAATATATTCCAGCAAAAAACAAGGATTGTAAGAAAAGGGAGAACCAGCCGTGGATAACGAAGGAAATAAAGGAGAGTATTAAAATAAAAACAGCTGCGTACAGAGTGGCCAAAAATAGTGGAGAAACAAGTGATTGGGAAAAATTTAAGAAACAACAAAGAGAGACTAAGAAAGCGATAAAGAAAGGAAGGATAGACTATGAAGCTAGGCTAGCAATTAATATAAAAAATGATAGTAAAAGTTTTTATAAATATATAAAAAGGAATAGAGTGGCTAGAGTGAATGTTGGACCCTTGGAGGACGAGAGGGGGGAGTTAATAGTGGGAAATGAGGATATGGCTGAGTCTTTAAATAAGTTTTTTGTGTCGGTCTTCACGGTGGAGGACACAAATAGTTTGCCAAATATTAACGATAGAGGGTTGGCAGCAGGAGAAATACTTAATACGATTAATGTTACCAGAGAGGCAGTGCTGGGTAGACTAATGGGACTGAAGGTGGACAAGTCCCCGGGTCCGGATGGAATGCATCCCAGGGTATTGAAAGAAATGTCAGAGGTAATAGTGGATGCGTTAGTGATTATTTATCAAAACTCGTTGCATTCTGGGGTAGTGCCGGTTGATTGGAAAACGGCTAATGTTACGCCGCTGTTTAAAAAAGGAAGGAGACAAAAGGCGGGTAACTATAGGCCGGTCAGCTTAACGTCTGTAGCAGGGAAAATGCTGGAATCCATTATTAAAGAGGAGATAGCAGGGCATCTGGATAGAAATGGTTCGATCAATCAGACGCAGCATGGATTCATGAGGGGAAAGTCGTGCTTGACGAACATGTTGGATTTTTATGAAGATGTGACTAGGGCGGTTGATGGAGGAGAACCGGTGGATGCGGTGTTTTTGGATTTCCAAAAGGCGTTTGATAAGGTGCCCCATAAAAGGCTGCTGAAGAAGATTAGGGCACACGGAGTTGGGGGTAGTGTGTAAAAGTGGATTGGGGACTGGCTATCCGACAGGAAGCAAAGAGTCGGAATAAATGGGTGTTTTTCCGGTTGGAGGAAGGTAACTAGTGGCGTGCCGCAGGGATCGGTACTCGGGCCGCAACTGTTTACCATTTATATAGATGATCTGGAGGAGGGGACGGAGTGTAGGGTAACGAAGTTTGCAGACGACACAAAGATAAGTGGAAAAGTGAATCGTGTGGAGGACGGAGAAGATCTGCAGAGAGATTTGGACAGGCTGAGTGAGTGGGCGAGGATATGGCAAATGGAGTATAACGTTGATAAATGCGAGGTTATACACTTTGGAGGAAATAATAACAAATGGGATTACTATCTCAATGGAAACAAATTAAAACATGCTACCGTGCAAAGGGACCTGGGGGTCCTTGTGCATGAGACGCAAAAGCCCAGTCTGCAGGTACAACAGGTGATCAAGAAGGCAAATGGGATGTTGGCCTATATTGCGAGGGGGATAGAATATAAAAGCAGGGATGTCTTGATGCACCTGTACAGGGCATTGGTGAGGCCGCAGCTGGAATACTGTGTGCAGTATTGGTCCCCTTATATGAGGAAGGATATATTGGCATTGGAGGGAGTGCAGAGAAGGTTCACCAGGTTGATACCGGAGATGAGGGGTTTGGATTATGAGGAGAGGCTGAGGAGATTGGGTTTGTACTCGTTGGAGTTTAGAAGGATGAGGGGGGATCTTATGGAGACTTATAAGATAATGCGGGGGCTGGATAGGGTGGAGGCGGAGAGATTCTTTCCACTTAGTAAGGAAGTTAAAACTAGAGGACACAGCCTCAAAATAAAGGGGGGTCGGTTTAAGACAGAGTTGAGGAGGAACTTCTTCTCCCAGAGGGTGGTGAATCTCTGGAATTCTCTGCCCACTGAGGTGGTGGAGGCTACCTCGCTGAATATGTTTAAAGCGCGGATGGATGGATTCCTGATCGGTAAGGGAATTAAGGGTTATGGGGATCAGGCGGGTAAGTGGTACTGATCCACGTCAGATCAGCCATGATCTTATTGAATGGCGGGGCAGGCTCGAGGGGCTAGATGGCCTACTCCTGCTCCTATTTCTTATGTTCTTATGTTCTTATGACACGAAGGTTGGTGGGGTTGTGGATAGTCTGGAGGGATGTCAGAAGTTACAGAGGGACATAGATAGGATGCAAGACTGCGCGGACAAGTGGCAGATGGACTTCAACCCAGATAAATGCATCGTGGTCCATTTTGGTAGGTCAAATGGGATGAAGGAGTACAATATAAAGGGAAAGACTCGTAGTACTGTAGAGGATCAGAAGGATGTTGGGGTCCGGGTCCATAGGACTCTGAAATCGGCCCCGCAGGTGGAGGTGGTGGTTAAGAAGGCGTATGGTGCGCTGGACTTTATCAATTGGGGGATTGAGTTCAGGAGTCCGGGGATAATGATGCAGCTATATAAGACCCTCATCAGACCCCACTTGGAGTACTGTGCTCAGTTCTGGTCGCCTCACTATAGGAAGGATGTGGAAAAGATTGAAAGGGTGCAGAGGAGATTTACAAGGATGTTGCCTGGATTGAGTGGCATGCCTTATGAGGATAGGCTGAGGGAGCTCGGTCTTTTCTCCTTGGAGAGACGAAGGATGAGAGGAGACCTAATAGAGGTGTATAAGATGTTGAGAGGCATAGATCGGGTGGACTGTCAGAGGCTTTTTCCCAGGGTGGAAATGTCTGCTACGAGAGGTCACAGGTTGAAGGTGCTGGAGGGTAGGTACAGGGGAAATGTTAGGGGTACGTTTTTCACACAGAGGGTGGTGGGCGAGTGGAATCGGCTGCCGTCAGTGGTGGTGGAGGCGAACTCAATAGGGTCTTTTAAGAGACTCCTGGATGAGTACATGGAGTGTAATAGGATGGAGGGTTATAGGTAGGTCTAGAAGGTAGGGATGTGTTCGGCACAACTTGTGGGCCAAAGGGCATGTTTGTGCTGTAGTTTTTCTATGTTTCTATGTTCTATGTTTCTAATCCACAATGTAGTTCAGACGGTCCTTTTCACTTCATCGTTAGACTGTGGATAACTTGGGGAGCTGGTGCGATGTTGAAATCTGTAATTCCCAGTAAAATGAGTGAAATGTTCCTGAGCGAATTGCAGACCATTGTTGGACACCACCTGGTCCATGATTCCAGGAATCACAAAGACTTATTTAAGAGGAGGAAGAGTTGTTGTTATATACGAATCGGTTTATTTGCAAACATTGCCACGGCCTGGCCTAGGGAACTGTATGGGGATGAAGCAGCTCAGCACCACCATCAAGGACAATTAGGGATGGGTAATAAATGAAAGTCCAGCCAGGGATGCCCACATTCCAAGAGTTTTTTAAAATGTGGTGCCGTAATGTTTACCAAATCTTCTCTGAAATCTCAGCCTTGCCAAATGCTATTCTCCCAGCATTCACCGACTCAGGAAAATAATGAGTTAATTGTCGATCTTTCGAAGTTTGGGGTTTATTCCTCATCACCAAAGTTTTTTAAAAATTTTCTTACAAAGCGATTGATGGGAACTGTAGCCCCAACTACTTGAGGTGAATTCTTCACTTGGACTAACCACACCAGTCCAATAATTTGTAAACCTTGAGAGTGAGCTTTCTTCTATTGTACTTGAGGCTCTTATTTAGCAAAGCTGGAATTCTGTGGGGGCGATTCTCCCATACTGCTACACTAATATTTTAGCGCAGCGGGGCCGGAAGAATGGCGTGGAGGCAATGCGCATGAGTTCACGCCCGCTAGTGTTGCCCAGCGCTGGATTTCTGGTGTAGCCTCCTCTGCTATTTAAAGCTATTAACAGGCCCAGGACGGAATTCTCCGAGCTCGTTAGCCTCTCCAACTCCACCAGCGTGTTTCACTCCAGCATGGTTTAGAATAGCTTCCCACTTACAGGCAGCTCGCGGCTTGACCCCGCTGAAGTGAAGGGGGGGTGCAATCAGGGCCCTCCGAGGGTTGCCTCCAGCCAAGGGACAAAGTGCCCTTGCCCAGGGGACACCTTAGCAGCGCCTTTCGGGCTTCAGGCAGTGGCCTGATGGGGGCGGGGCCCTGCTGCCACTCTGCATTGGAATCAATGGGGGCAGGAGAAAGGCCAGTGATCGGGATGAGCTGGGGTGGGTAGGGGTCTGTCTGCGGGGGTGTTTGCACTGCAGGGGGGTAGGGGGATTGGCACTACGGGGTGGGGGTGGCATGATCAGGCTGTGGGAGGGTTGAAGGGGCAGCACTTCGGGGGTCCCAGGCTGGCCAGTGATCGAGCTGGCCACCAAACAGGAGGCTGACAGTTCGGGGCCACTGCGCATGCGCAGAGTTCCGCTGGTTTCAGCCTCCTGGGCCCCGCCCCCTGAAATCTAATGATATTCACACTGGTGGCCTCTGCAGTGCTCAGAGTGTGGGAGATTCTAGTCTGAACTCCTGTTGAAAAAACAGCGTGAATTACTCCAGTTTTCACGTGAATTCGACACTTTGGATGTTTTTTGGAATTCAGCCCGATATGTTTTAAAGGCAAAATACTGCGGATGCTGGAATCTGAAACAAAAACAGAAAATGCTGGAAAATCTCAGCAGCTCTGACAGCATCTGTGGAGAGAGAATAGAGCTAATGTTTCGAGTCTGGATGACCCTCCATCAGAGCTCCATTCTCTGTGTTTTATTTTAGTAACTGCATCATGTTTATCTGCCACTTTTGAAAACTTCACAGACAAGCCAAGGTGTGACCAAAATTATGGAGATTGCCTTTGGTAAGAAAAACATTTAGCAACAAGTTTAACAATAGTGCAGAAAGCTGAAAATACAAAGATCTGTACTCTGGTTTAATTCTAACAATTGCTTTACAGTGATTTAATAAAATTTAACAGCAGAAATTCGGAATACTCACTTCACCAAGGAAGTCATTGGAGGAGAATCGATCATAGTCCCAGACAGTAACTTCCAGCGTCTTCTTTTTGAGCTGCAGTTAAAGCAAAATGCCATGAACTGGAATTCTATCGTAACCTTTGTGATAGTTACAATCATTTACTCATTGCTCCACATTTTCTCTCTCTCAACTCATTTGAACAACATACAAAAACAGCCTCAATCTGTATAATTAACTCTGAAAGAGAAAGCATTGCAAGATTGATGGGATGAATAGAAGATTAGTATTTATCTCAGATTAAGACGATGGAGAGCTGTGGTTGACATTGATAACTATTTTCCTGAACCGTAGGAATCACTGGAGACTCTGTCATGAGTGAAAGCACATAATCTACATGAGACACAAATGCTAAACATATGAACATAACTCGGAGTCTGCTCCGCCATTCAATAAGATCATGGCTGATCTAATCGTAACTTCAGCCCTGCCCCACATTCCTGCCGAACGCTGATAACCTTTCACCCCCTTGTTAATCAAGAATCAATTTAGCTCTGCCTTAAAAATATTCAGACTGTACTTTTGAAGAAGAGAATTCTAAAGACTCACAAAACTCTAATAGAAATAAATTCTGCTCATCTCTGTCTTAAATAAGCGACACCTTATTTGTAGCAACACCTTATGTATCTGTGCAATCTTTCCTCACAAGGCAACCCGTCCATTCCTGGTGTTAAGTTAGTAAACCTTCTCTGAACTGTTTCGAACACATTTATATCTTTCCTTTAATAAGGAGACCAACACGGTCCACAATACTCCGGATGTGCTCACATCAATACTCTGTACAACTGAAGCATAACTCCCTAATTTTATAATCAATTCCCCTCACAAGAAATGGCAACATTAGAGTCATCATCATAAAGGTTTACAGCCCTTCAGCCCAACTTGTCCATGCCACCCAATTGCCCGCGTTTGGCCCATATCTCTCTAAACCCATCTTACCTATTTCCCAGAATCTGACTTTTACACATGAGGTGTTTACCTGACCAATCCAGCTGCAGCAAGCAAGGTGGTTAAGGCGGGTGAACTGCGATGATTGGGAGTGAAGCTCGCTAATGACAATGTAAATTGATGTTTCGCCCATTTTGGGCGGGGTCCCGATCGCGGCGGTAAAATGGGAATAGGCGTGAAAATGGATAGCATCACGCCCGATTTACCACACGGGCACAGTGAGGTCATAAAATTCCACACACGATCTCTGAATCTCAGAGCTCTGCAACCTCTCACCATTTCGATAATTAATTAATTTTTTATTCTTCCTGCCAAAATGGATTATTTCACATTTTCCAACATGACTCCATTTGCCAAATCTTTGCCCACTCACTGAAACCTATTTATGTCCCTTTGTAGCCTCCTTACACCCTCTTCACAGTTTAATTTCCTAGATATCTTTGTGTTGTTGGCAAATTTCATAACCATCTCTTCAGTGCCTTCATCTGAGTCATTAATAGAAATTGCAAACAGTTGCAATCCCAGCACTGATCCCGGAGGAACACCACTGATTACATCCTGCCAACCAGAAAACTGTAAGCTATTTAACAATAGCATGCTTGGTTTACCAATGGCAGTTCAATCTTCAGCAGGCTCTGTGTTAGAATCATAGAATCATACAGCACAGAAGAGGCCCTTCGGCCCATCGAATCTAACCCAACACATTAGAAACAGCTGAACTCCCGCTTATCCCATCTGCCAGTCCTTGACCCACAGCCTGTTGTAAATCTAACACTGTATAAGGTAACATTAAACAGCTCATCACTTTATTTAACCAAACACAATCATTTCTTTCAATCAAAAAGCCTTTCAGTTCACTTTTAAATTAACCTATATATATTATTTGTGTTCTTCATTACATTTACTTTCAAAAAACAAATAACTTTAAAATAAGCTTCAATAGGAACACAAATGTATTGTAATAAAACCTTTATTTCAAATTAAATTTGTTGCATTTTACATGATGCATAATTTGATATTAGCCAATCTGGGTATTTAAATAAATGCTGCTGCTTTTAAGAAACTCTTCCACTGGGATTGGTGATGTGAATTTATTGACTGTGAGAAACAATGAGACTGAGAATGGCGTGGCAGGATAAAAGAACGTGAAAAATAGCAAGATTGAGAGTGGAGCTGGGTAGATGAAAAAGAGGGGAAAAAGCCACACTGAAAACAGTGCCAGGCGGATAAAACAATGCGAGAAAGAACGAAGCTGGGAGCTGAGACAGGAGCATAAAAGGGAGAGAGAAAGATTGAGACTGGGGGTGGAGCAGGTAGAAAATACAGCAAGAAATAGGGAGGCCGAGATCAGAGACAGGAGGATAAAAAAGTGAGAGAGAGTGAAACTGAGAGCCTAGCCAGAGACAAAAGAGCACGGGAACGGACAAGACTGAAAGCAGAGCCGAGAACATAAAAGGGAATGAGAAAGAGCAAGACAGAGTGAAGTCAGAGAGTCAGAATAGTGAGAAAAATGATGCTCAAAGTGGAACTGGGAGAATGAGTGAGAAAAAGCGAGCGAGAGAAGTGTGAAACTGAGGAAGGAGCAGGAAGAAAAAGGAGCGAGAAATGGGGAGACAGAGAGCAGAACTGAAAGGATAAGGGGAAAAAGCGAGATTGTGAACAAAATCAATGTGATAAAAGACAGAGAGGGTGGCACGGTGGCACAGTGGTTAGCACTGCTGCCTCACAGCCTGGGGTCACTGTCTGTGTGGAGTTTGCACATTCTACCCGTGTCTGTGTGGGTTTCCTCCGGGTGTTCTGGTTTCCTCCCACACTCCAAAGATGGGTCATTTACGTAGATTAGCCAAGGTGAATGTGCAGGGTTATGGAGATAGAGAGGGGGGTTGGGGCTGGGTAAGATGGTCTGTCACAGGGTTGGTTGTAGACCCGATGGGCCAAACAGCCTAATTCTGCAATATAGAGATTCTACAGATTCTGTAGATATAAAAAATGGAGAAAGAGTGAGAGTAGAACTTGGAGATAAAAGTGAATTTAGGAGTCGTGGCGTTATGTTGCAACTGTACACAACTCTGGTGCGGCCGCACTTGGAGTACTGTGTGCAGTTCTGGTCCCCACATTACAGGAAGGATGTGGAGGCTTTGGAGAGGGTGCAGAGGAGGTTTACCAGGATGTTGCCTGGTATGGAGGGGAGATCCTATGAGGAGAGGCTGAGGGATTTGGGATTGTTTTCGCTGGAAAGGCGGCGGCTAAGAGGGGATCTTATTGAAACATATAAGATGATTAGAGGTTTAGATAGGGTGGATAGTGATAGCCTTTTTCCTCTGATGGAGAAATCCAGCACGAGGGGGCATGGCTTTAAATTGAGGGGGGGTAGTTATAGAACCGATGTCAGGGGTAGGTTCTTTACCCAGAGGGTGGTGAGGGATTGGAATGCCCTGCCAGCATCAGTAGTAAATGCGCCTAGTTTGGGGGCGTTTAAGAGATCCGTAGATAGGTTCATGGACGAAAAGAAATTGGTTTAGGTTGGAGGGTCACAGTTTTTTTTTTAACTGGTCGGTGCAACATCGTGGGCCGAAGGGCCTGTTCTGCGCTGTAATGTTCTATGTTCTATGTTCTAAGTGAGAAACAGAGTGAGACTGACAGCGGAGTCAGGAGGAAAAAGAGCAAGAAAGAGCAAGACTAAGAGGGCAGCCAGAATATAAAGATAACAGGAAATTCATCTTAGTTTCTTCAATCTATCTTCAGAACTCAAGTTCCTCATCCCTGGAACCAATTTTGTGAATCTTTTCTGCATCCTGAATTTTCTGATTGGCAGTCAGTGACGAGTGGGGTTCCACAGGGATCTGTGCTCAGACCCCACCTGTTCACATTGTATATTAATAATTTGGAAGAGGGAACTGAATGTATTATCTCCAAATTTGCAGATGATACAAAGTTGGGGGGAGGATGAGCTGTGAGGAGGATACAGAGATGCTTCAGTGTGATTTGGACAGGCTAAGTGTGTGGGCATCTGCATGGCACATGTAGTATAATGTGGATGAATGTGAGGTTATCCACTTTGGTAGCAACAGTAGGAAGACAGATTATTACTTGGATGGGTGCAAATTGAGAAAGGTGGATACTCAGCGAGACATTGGAGTCCTCGTGCATCAGTCGCTGAAAGTAAGCACACAGGAGAATCCAAAGAGATTCTACAAATACATAAAGGGCAAAAGAGTAACAAGGGAGAGAGTAGAGCCTCTTAAGGATCAACAAGGTCATCTGTGTGCAGTTCCACAAGAGATGGGTGAGATCCTAAATGAATATTTCTCATCAGTATTTACTATTGAGAAAAGCATGGATGTTAGGGAACTTGGGGAAATAAATAGTGATGTCTTGAGGAATGTACATATTACAGAGAAGGAGGTGCTGGAAGTCTTAAAGCGCATCAAGGTAGATAAATCTCCCCGGGACCTGATGAAGTGTATGCCAGGCCATTGTGGGAGGCTAGGGAGCAAACTGTGGGTCCCCTAGCCAAGATATTTGATTCATCGATAGTCAGGTGAGGTGCTTGAAGAATGGAGAGTGGCAAATGTTGTGCCTTTGTTTAAAAAGGGCTGCAGGGAAAAGCCTGGGAACTACAGGCCAGTGAGCCTCACATCTGTGGTGGGTAAATTGTTGGAAGGTATTTTGCGAGACAGGATCTACAGGCATTTAGAGATGCAAGGACTGATTAGGGACAGTCAACATGGCTTTATGAATGGAAAATCATGTCTCACAAATTTGATTGAGTTTTTTGAAGGGGTAACCAAGAAGGTAGATGAGGGCAGTGCCGTTGATGTTGTCCACATGGACTTTAGCAAGACTTTGACAAGGTATCGCATGGTAGGTTGTTGCATAATGTTAAATCTCATAGGATCCAGGGTGAGGTATCTAAATGGATACAAAATTGACTTCTTGACAGAAGCCAGAGGATGGTTGTAGAGGGTTGTTTTTCAAACTGGAGGCCTGTGACCAGCGGTGTGCCTCAGGGATCAGAGCTGGGTCCACTCTTATTTGTCAATTATATTAATGATTTGGGTCAGAATATAGGAGGCGTGGTTAGTAAGTTTACAGATGACACCAAGGTTGGTGGCATAGTGGACAGTGAGTAATGTTATCTCCGATTGCAACGGGATCTTGATCAATTGGGCCAGTGGGCTGATGAATGGCAGATGGAGTTTAATTTAGACAAATGCGAGGTGATGCATTTTGGTAGATTGAACCAGGGCAGGACTTACTCAGTTAATGGTAAGGCGTTGGGGAGAGTTACAGAACAAAGAGATCTAGGGGGTACATGTTCATAGCTCTTTGAAAGTGGAGTCACTGGTGGACAGAGTGGTGAAGAAGGCATTCGGCATGCTTGGTTTCATCGGTCAGAACATTGAATACAGGAGTTGGGACATCTTGTTGAAGTTGTACAAGACATTGGTAAGGCCACATTTGAAATACTGTGTGCAGTTCTGGTCACCCTATTATAAAAATGATATTATTAAACTAGAAAGAGTGCAGAAAAGATTTACTAGGATGCTACTGGGACTTGATTGTTTGGGTTATAAAGAGCGGCTGGATAGACTGGGACTTTTTTCTCTGGAGCGTAGGAAGCTGACGGGTGATCTTATAGAGGTCTATAAAATAATGAGGGGCACTGATCAGCTAGATAGCCAATATCATTTCCCAAAAGTAGCGGAGTCTAAAACTAGAGGCATAGGTTTAAGGTGAGAGGGGAGAGATACAAAAGTGTCCAGAGGGGCAATTTTTTCACACAGAGGGTGGTGAGTGTCTGGAACAAGCTGCCAGAGGTAGTAGTAGAGGCGGGTACAATTTTGTCGTTTAAAAAGCATTTAGATAGTTACATGGATAAGATGGGTATAGAGGGATATGGGCCAAATGCAGGCAATTGGGATTAGCTTCGGGGTTTTAAAAAAAGGGCGGCATGGACAAGTTGGGCCAAAGGCCCTGTTTCCACGCTGTAAACCTCTATGATTCTATGACTCTAGGTACAGCAGACAGTAAAGAAGATAATTGGTATGTTGGCCTTCATAGTGAGAGGATTTGAGTATAGGGATAGGGATGTTTTGCTGCAATTGTATAGGGCATTGGTCAGGCCACACCTGGAGTCTTATATGCAGTTTTGGTGTCCTTATCTGAGGAAGGATGGCCTTACTATAGAGGGAATACAGTGAAGGTTTACCAGGCTGATTCCTAGGATGGCAGGTCTGTCATATGAGGAGAGACTAAGTTGGTTCGGATCATATTCACTGGAGTTTAGAAGAGTGAGAGGGGATCTCATAGAAACCTATAAAGTTCTAACAGGATTAGACAGGGCAGATTCAGAAAGAATGTTCCCAATGGTGGGGGAGTCCAGAACAACGGGTCATAGTTTGAGGATAAGGGGCAAACCTGGGAGAACCGAGGCGAGGAGAAATTTCTTTACCCAGAGGGTGGTGAATGTGTGGAATTCATTCCCACAGAATGTAATTGAGACTAAACATTGTCTGATTGCAAGAAGAAATTAGATATGGCTCTTAGGGATTAAGGGATATGGGGGGAAGGGGGGATCAGGATATTGAATTTGATGATCAGCCATGATCAAAATGAATGGCGGAGCAGGCTCGGAGGGCTGAATGGCCTCCTCCTGCTTCTAGTTTCTATGTTTTTATCCTTGCCAATATGTTCGCATTCTTCCTAAGGTGTGGCACTAGAAGTGGACAAAATTCCCCAGCTGAGGCCAAACTTTAAACTTGCACAAATTCGACATGACCTCCTTGCCCCATAAAATCCAGGGGACTGTATGTTTTTACTTTTCTCTCAGCCCGTCCTGCTACCTTCAATGATTTGTGCACATGTCCACCCAGGTCCTCTGCTCCTGCAGCTCCTTTAGAGTTTTTATCTTATATTATCTCTCCACATTCTTCCTACCAAATTAATCATATCACATTTCTTTTCCTCGAACTTCATCCGTCACTGACAGTGAATTCCTCCCACTGTTTCTTATCCACGTGATCAAAACATTTCATAGATTTACTACTCTCTCTTCTGTCACCCCTCAGTATTATATTCTGAAGAACAAGGAGATACTCCAGTTTATCCCTTCCTGATATAATCCCACAATTTTGGTATGATCGTTGCAAATCTTTTTTACGCTCTCTACCAACGCTATATCCTTTATTTGGTATGGTGACAAGCATTGTACGTAATACTCCACATGTGATCTAACCAAGATTTGAGGTGAGTTGAACATAACAGCTGAACCTGGAGGCATCTTAAAAGGGGAAGATAAAGAAACGGATGTCATTGTACACATTGGTGCAAATGACGTAGATAGGAAGAGCAGGGGGATCCTACGAGAGCAATTCAGGGAGTTGGGAAATAGGCTAAAAAGTAGGGCCTCCAGGGTGGCCATCTCTGGGCTGCTCCCAATGCCTTGTGCCAGTGAGGCTAAGAATAGGGAGTTAGTACAATTGAATGCTTGGCTAAAGGACTGGTCCAGGAGGGAGGGCTTCATTTTCCTAGAACAATGGGAAGTTTTCAGGAGAGGATGGCACCTGTACAAGAAGGACGGGTCACAACTAAGTTGGAAGGGCACGAATATCCTGGCTGGGAGTTTTGCTCGTGCAGTTCGGGGGGGTTTAAACCAGTATGGCAGGGGGGTGGGGATCAAAATATTAGGTCTACAAGTGTAGAGGCTGGGGACGAGCTTGGGGCTGGGACAAGGCTGGCAAAGAAGAAGAGCACTCTGGGGGAGGATGACCTCACTGGGCCTGGAGGTCTGGAGTGCTTATACTTCAATGCAAGGAGCGTAGCAGGTAAGACAGACGAACTTAGGGCCTTAATGCTCACGAGGAATTTGGATGTGGTTGCGGTGACAGAGACTTGGTTGAAAGAGGGACAGGACTGGCAGCTGAATATTCCGGGGTACAAGTGTTTTAGGTGAGACAGAGGAGGGGCCAAAAGAGGTGGGGGAGTAGCAGTATTAGTTGGAGAGCATATTACAACGGTGCAGAGGGAGGACAATTCAGAGGGGTCGTGTAACGAGTCACTCTGGGTGGAGCTTAGAAACAGGAAGGGCGCAGTCACTATGTTGGGGGTATACTACAGGCCCCCCAACAGCCCAAGGGAAGTGGAAGAACGGATATGTCAGGAGATACTGGATAGGTGCAGGAAAAATAGGGTTGTTGTAGTGGGAGACTTCAATTTCC